>NW_020291944.1:56389-173378 GCF_003184865.1 Aspergillus homomorphus CBS 101889 | reverse complement strand
CAGCACATACGACCACAGGGTGTGGAAAACAGGGCTTCCCGTCCGCTCAGCCGTACTTAAGCCACACGCCGGGAGGTTAGTAGTTGGGTGGGTGACCACCAGCGAATCCCTTCTGTTGTATGTTTTTTCTTTTTTGTTTCATGTTCCATGACGATTCAAATGAAAGACCTGGTCGGGGCTTGAACAGGGCAAAAGAGGAATGTCAAGTCTAGAATTTGTCTGACACCAACAACCTGGGAGATCTTGCTCCAGCAACTATAATAGGGGTTTCCCGCTACTTTGAATATTCGCCAATAATTCGACGGACCCGTGCCCAGTAAGCTTTGTTCAGTTGCATGTGTAGATGGCAGCTGGTATGGTGGATTATGAATATAAATTTCTGCAGATCTAGTAGCAGTCGCGATAGACATCTAAGGCATAAATCCTAAGCTAGTGCTGATATGATTGGACAGCTCGCCTGGATAAGTGGGCCAGGGGAAAAACGGCCCAATCATAGACAAGTATCGAACACGGCATACCTGCTGCTGCAGTGCAGTGG
Organism: Aspergillus homomorphus CBS 101889; assembly: GCF_003184865.1. Lineage (NCBI taxonomy): Eukaryota > Fungi > Ascomycota > Eurotiomycetes > Eurotiales > Aspergillaceae > Aspergillus > Aspergillus homomorphus. Next base: position 172,840 of record NW_020291944.1, on the reverse strand, counting down.
CCGCGGCAGTGAGGCGGAGCCTCAAAGCATTGTTGTACACAAGCTATATAAAGACCCTTGATTCTGCCAGCAGGCCCCAGAACCAAGATCCCTAAGCTCACTCTTCTCGACCTCTCTTCCTGGAATATCAGAGCCCGTCCGCGCGAGCCATCACAATGATCGAAACTCAGATCGAGATCGCCGCTCCACCGTCTAGAGTGCGCGCCGTGGTATGTACATACACTCCATCCTACCACGCAATACGCCCTTGCTAAAGAAGAGCAGCTATTAGACTCTGCAAAATATCCCGAATGGCACACCTCCATAATCCACCTCCTCGAGCCCGAAGACAACACCAAAACCCTGGCCACGCTGCAACAAGGCGACGTGGTACGATGTGACATCGAGGGAATGAAATTCGACGCGAAGATCACGGTATGCTTGACTTGACATTCTGCCCATCCCGTTCATGCTTGAGTGCTTGCTGACATCCTTAAGGAGAATTCCGAGAGGCTCCTGCAATGGCAGGGCCCGCCAGTCTTCGGATTGATCGCTGGGTTGCATGGCTTTCATATGGAGCCTACACAGGATGGGTCGGGGACGGTGTTCAGGCAGACAGAGGTGTTTACCGGTCCTATTTCGTTTCTGATGAGGCCTTCTTTGTTGGGGAGGAGGGTAATGGGACAGTTTGGGAGGTTTAATGCGGATTTGAAGAGGAGGGCCGAGGAGCTTGAGTAGGCTGTCTGGTAGGAATGTGAAGTAGGGACACGACTGATACATAATTTGAATTTTGATCTCTTACTTATTCAGAGATGGCATACTTCCGCAGCTCAGAATGATGTTATCGTAGTGTCCCACTACCTAGAATCGCGGAAATGAATAGTGAGCTCTGTGTAGCTGCTCCCTTTCACCGTCTTTATCTCATCTGGAGGGTACAACTCTGGCTCACGGAGAGATCTGTTGTCACTCACGCGTATCTTCCCTAGCTGTGTTTCTGACGCCGCGTGTAAGGCAATAGCCTCTGCCTCAAGATCCGTGCCGCCCGAGCGAGAAAGCGAATCAACAAAATTCCGACAAGCATGCTGGTATAATGGGATGACAGTCGGCAGACAAGCCGAAATAACTCCCGCCGCAGTCTCCACCACGCACCATGTTTCCGCATCGGCAAGGGTCCACGCGATGTCCTGCGCCTCAAAGGACAAAATGAGGCTGAACCGCTAGCACCACACTAATTGATCGGTCATATTAGCCTCAACCCTCGCAGTACATCATCTAGTTCGAAGCTGCGAAATATGGCGACAAGGTCGACTGAGATGACCCAGGCGACGGTTATGGAGGCGAGGACCATGCCTCCGATGCGGATGAGGCGGACGGGGAAAATTCGGTAATACATCAGGAGGACGGATAGCTTGATGATGCCGACTGTTGTGATGTACAGCGGCTCGAAAGCGTATACTAGCTTGATGTGCGGGTCAGCGATCGTATGGGATAGGCACCTCGGAACCTGGAGCGGGTGCCATCATACCCGTTAGAAAACAACTAAATCCGACGCTGGGACAGTGGACGTATGGCGCCCCATTCCATGGTGAAATGAATGCCTGAGCAGGCATCGTCAGTTGTGCCCCAATCATTGCCAATCCCAAGAGAATAGACAAGCAAGATTAATTCCTGCGATTATAGTCACGAATGACTATTTCCCCGCCAGTGACGACCGCAATTTAAGGAAAGTGACGGCTACCAAACCCACGACCAGAGTGTAGTCATCAACGCCCAGAAGCACATGCTTTCTGCTCCGAGCTAGAAGTCTCAAGAAGACGAACAGGATGGCGAGAGCAAGCACTTTGACGGTGGTCACCCTCTGTTTCGCCTGCGTCGATTGTTGTGGGTGGGCATTCTCCATGGCGATGACGATGGCGTCGAGGCCACCCGGACATAGAGAAACACGCGCTTTCTATGTGAGCCCTCGGAAAATTCCACATACTGTAGATGGACGGAAGGGAGACGCGGCTGGGCAGACAAAGACAGTATGATAGCACGGCTCTAGATTGAAGCTAATGAGAACGAACTCTCGCCGGCGCCGCAAGTGGATCAACTGCACTCAACAGCAAACCAATCAATCCAACGAAATCAGCCAGATCCCCACCTGTCAAAGTGTCAAATTAATGCCGGGATATTAAGCTGACAAACGGGCTTTGGGGCTCTCTTAAACGAGTCATGCGCGAAATGGTCCGTCCCACCAGGACCGAGCTTCTGCTCTTACTGACTCGCTCGCCGGCCGCTGGCTATAATGGATCCCGGCCCCTAATTTCCCTCGATCACGCATCGTCTGCCATTTATCCAGATTAGCACTTCGTGAAAACCCCAGGATGACCTCCCCCACATTTGTCTTCTCCCTCGGAGCATGGATCACCCCTCCGTTCTTTCATGCCGTTCGCGCACAGCTCCACGAGCTCGGATATCCGTCCAAATGCCCGGCTCACCCTTCCATCGGCGCCGAGCCGCCCTCAAAGACCCTGGCCGACGATGTCGCCTCTCTCCGCGAGGTTCTAAAGACCCTCGCCGACACCGAGAACGAAATCGTTGTGGTGGCACACTCCTACGGCGGAGTGGTCGCTTCCAATGCAGTCGAAGGTCTGAGTAAAGCTGAGCGCGCACAGAGAGGCCAGACAGGCGGAGTCATCCAGGTGATCTACCTGGCAGCCTTCGCACTGGATCAGGGGCAGAGTCTGCTGGAGATGCTCGGGGAGAATTACCTGCCGTGGATGCAGGTTGATGTATGCTTTCGCCCTTCCCTTTGCTCAAAACTCACGGTAGAGATGAAATGGCCTGACTGAGCACCGACAGGGCGACTATGTCACCGTCGACGCGGCCAGCAATGTCGGCTGGCACGACCTCCCTCCCGACGAGCAGTATCAATGGGAACTCTTCACGCACCACACCTCTCGCGCTGTCTTTGCAGGTAAAGTGGTCTATGAGCCCTGGACTAGCAGGATTCCCTGTTCCTACATCGTCTGTGAGCAAGACCAGGCCCTGCCGCCGCCATTTCAGGAGGCGTTCGCGGCGAAGATCGCGGAGCCCGAGAACAGATTTCGGCTCCCGGCTTCGCACTCGCCGTTTCTCAGCATGCCAGCCCGGGTGGTTGATGTGTTGATGCAGGCGATTGGAGCGAAGTCGGAGCAGACTGTGGCTAGTCGGTTATAGAGGTAGACGTTTATGGTGCATTGTTCAAGGAGTCATCCTTCGATGTTAGTGTAGAATAACATCAATTCAGTTGACAGCAAACGACTACAATACCTTATAGCATAATCCCCTCAGCTGAAGTAGCTGGAGCATAGGATAAACCGGCGGGTTGAGCTTCTACATTGGAAGCTGCCTTATGTTAATGTTGGCTTAGCACCCCGCCTGTTCCTTCCCAGTTCAACTATACACCCCCTTCCCTCTACCCCCTCATCCTCTTCCCCCTTCACCCATCCTCCCCCCCACAGACTCATACCGCACACTCCACTGATCCGTCCGCTGAATCGCCAACGCCCGCGAGGTCCTCGTACTCATCGACCCAGATTCCTCACCCTCAGCATCCTCAAGAAGCTGCACCCTCACGGGCTCCGTCCCCGCAAACGCAGCCGCCGACGTGCCCAATCCCTCAACCTCCGCCTCATCCCCGCCAACAAGCCTTGACCGACGCCCGCTCGTCTCCTTCGGCCGCGACAGATTCCCCAGCGCGTACGCGGAGCTGCCGTCGTGTTTATGTAACGCGACGTGCAACATGCCCGTGTCGAAGGCGTCGAGGAAGGGTTTCAGGCAGGGGATACAGGCGCTGAGCACACTGGTGCATAGGACGCATTGGGTTGTGATTGTTGGGGCGAAGATTGTGGGAATGGGGTTGTGGTCTTGGGACGAGAAGGTTCGTCGGAGGTAGTGGAGGCGGGTTATTGTGGTGATTATTACGCTGGGGTTTTGGGTTAGTATTGGTTTTGGGAAAGGTGTGAGGGCGAGACGGCCTGGATTGAGATTGAGGCTGGTATTGAGGGTAGGGTAGGGGAGGAGAGCTGCATACAACAAGCGGAAGATGAACGCTGCTACTACGGCGGCCTTCTTCCCTATCCTCACTTGCACGGGCTTGACGATGAAGATCGGGAGGGCGCAGAGTGTGAGCTCTGAGATGATATCCAGCGGGGCGATGGCGGCCCAGAAGATGAACTGCGTTGGTTGCAACGCGCACGTTGCTGGAGTTAGATATGCGCACAGAACTCGATGCGAGGGACGTACGGTGTTGATGCAGTGGCTGCTGCTGAGTCGCCAGGGCTGGGAGGCGCCGCATCGGAAACACAGCACCAAGAACACGGACACCGTCCATATCATCACCGCCAGCGCTGACCATTGCGCGAGCCGTCTCTGCCACGTCCGCACTGTTAATCGGCCGAGTAACTGGAACACTGAGATCTTGGCCAGGCTCAGAGCCACTACATACAGCAGGTCGGAGACGTACAGCACCTGAACACGAGGGAACAGCTGGTTAGCACTGTTCTCGGTTGTCTCGGTCGGGTCATACCTTCTCGACATGCATCATCTCATGCTCGGTTAATGGAGGGACTGTGTTTCCCATTCCGTATTTAGTTCCGATTAGAATGGTGGCACTTTGACCGATGGCGAAGAACTGTCGTTTGGTGAATCAGTGGCCTACTTCGACGAGATGTTCTTTCCATGGGCAGCAGAGGAACAGTGAAAAGGAACTCTACCAGAGCAATCAGCACAGTCCCATCGTCCCATTGCAGTGTCCGGACCATCCATAACCGAAAGGCCAGCCGCATCACTACGGCCAGAATCATGATCACTAGCATGTACAACGTGGCGATGGCGATCCCATCAGCGTGGCTTGGGGGCTCCCGGTCGTTGGGATACATCGCATGCGTGCCAACGTTATTTCGGAGCATTCCAAGAGCAAGGGGAGAGAGAAACGAGTTCGAGGACGAACTGGAACGTACATTGCTTATGGCACCGTGGAATCAGCGGTCTCAAGGAACAGGATCGGTAAGGATGGTAACTTCCCTGCAGCTGACGGTTTCTTGAGACGACCCGCGCAGCTTGAGTCTGTCACACATTGTTCCTGTTTGCTGCTTCGCATGGCACAGGTCCCTTACACCGTCAATTTGCTTCTAGCATCCAAGCCCTGTCTGGTCAGGGGTTTCAAAGTCAAATTTGGAAGGTTTCTACCAAAAAGGATCAGGCAAAAAGGATTAAAATCATGCGGCCCTAATTTCCCGCACTAGGGGTAAGTTTGATTACCATGTTCAACCTGGAATCCCTCTGAGGGTCATTGGAGGGACAACGGACGTGGCTGATGGCATCTCATGGTCCAGATCTTCTTTCCACCTCTGATGTTCAAATGTCTGGCAATAGCTGACAACACTCCGACTCCGACCCCAAATGGCCAGTTCATTGCCTCTCAGGGTTCTAGATCCTTATGATTGGATCGTTTAGAGAGTGGCAGAAATCGACTCATGTGCATTGCCCCACCGACGACAGGGGTCTCCGCTCTAAGGAAGAAAGGATAATCTGGGTGGGAGAAGGAGTCCACGACAATGTCAATCACATGCCTTTGAGCCGATTCTGGGGACAAAGACAATCCCCGATCATGGTCTCCTGGACACAAATTAAATCATCATGATCATCCACCTCCGGTGCCACGGAGAAGCGGAATCAGATCTGACAGGCGAGCCAAGGCCTTTAAGCAATGGGCGGTAAGCCCTAAGATCGTTCCCTTGCGAAAGGGGGGCCGCGTCATCCGACGGAGGACCGATAAGCAGGGTGCGACCCAGCGTTCATTTGCTATTTGCTAATAACCACCATCTACCTGAGACCTTCGTTATTGCTTGAGGCCCTACGTGGTATTGACCCCGCGCTAAGTGAATCTTCCCGCCTTTTATTGGGTTTCTTCCTTATCTATCTCCACGCCCCATGCTATAAGATTTCGGTAATCGTGTGCCGGATGCTCTCCCGGTCGGCCGCTGTCAGAGGGATCTGGAAGTACGTCTCGAGCGCGGCCACCCGTTCCTCCTCCGACGTGAACGAGGCCACCAGCTCCGAGGTGGCCCCGATACGCCGCTTAAGCTTGTCGTTGAACAATGTCAGATCGCCGACGAGGCGTTCCCCTGCCTCGTCGAGAATCATCCGCACACACACCACATGAAAGGTGAACCAGCTCGCGCGATGAGTACTCATGTAGTAATTGATCATCGCAAAATCCTCGGGGAGAAACTCCTCCTCGGTGAAACAGTAAGCCGGAATCCAGGGGGCTTCGCCGTTGCTGAACTCGTACTGCCAGATCGATTGGCCGGCTCGCGTGTATTGGGCGATGGGCCCATGGACGAGTCGGCCGCGTTGATCGCCCACGTTGTGGAACTGGTACCCCTCTGTCAGGGGCACGGGCTGATGCGGTCCATTGGAGCCAAATCCGACGTCAACCAGATATTCCTGGGTGCCGATGGTCACAATGTTGACCAGGTGGTTCCTGTACCGTCCGTTAGTACCGATACGCGGGTGCAGGTGAGGTATTTCTTACCAGCCGTCGAACTTAGGACCCTTCCAGTTCTTGGAGGCTGACATGGGCTGCGCCGCCTCGTTGACTCTCCCTCCGACTGGATAGACCTGATAACCCAGGCTCCGCAGAACTGTTCCAAACAGGCTGCTGTTCTCCATGCAGTAGCCCCCACGCGCGGCCTTGGAGTCCACGACCTTCTCGAAGATCTTGAATGGGTCTACTGAGATATCCCGATGGACTGAATAATGGAGGTTCAAATTCTCGAACGGAACGGCTGCAACTTGATAACACAGCAAGACACGCAAAAAGCCCAAGGCGGCCTCTTCATCCGTTGGGATAGACGACCGACGGTATTTGCGGGGCAAACCGATGCGGTCGTAGTATCTCTCCACTTGGTCGGGAGAGTATATCGGCCGCTGCGACCAGTCCATGTGTGAACCCATCTTGCAGTGTTGATGTTCTTTCGCTGTTGTGAAATGAAAGGCCACTTAGACTTGTATTTCGGGAAATGAAATGGCTGGCTTGGTTCGAACTGATGAGACGGGCATTAACAGATAGGAGAATAACTAGGATGCTCACCGGCAGTTGCCTGGAGGTTTATTCCCGCACAAGGTGATTTGGCTTGAGCATCGGATGTCGACCTACTCTGAGAGCAGGGATCACGAGAGGGGTAGCCTGTGGAGTCTGACCCTTTCTTGCTACGTTATTAGTGCTGGCACCGTTGAGTGCGTGGGTTTAATCGTTCTCAACATTCCGCCTTCGCATGTTAGCGCAGTGCTAAGTATGCAAGACCATCCGCTACTGCATCGGGCCTGTAGGATTGATGCTTAGCGTCAAGAGGGAGATTGCTCTGGCGTTCCAGTGGTCGGATCTCAGTCCCCAATATGTTTGCCCGCATCGGAGCTGCATCCTGAATTGTATTGTAGCTGTCGAGGCAAGCTTCTTGTAGTGGTTGCTTGTATGAATGGGTCGACCGGCATTCCGTTCTTGGTCTGAGGACCACGCAATGCTAACCCGCGAGCAGTTTGAGTGCTTGTCTCTTCCTCTTCCGAAATACCTTGCCCCACGTGCTCAGGCCAACAGTCTGGGCCCTGTCCAGAAGTGATCAATGATTCGGTCTTTATCCAGGGTGTCTGCCAGGGTGTCTGCCAGGCTATCTCCCACGGGTCTTTCATGAAAAACATTGGTGCATGTTTGAACCGGAACATTATACTAATACGCCTTGCTTTGAGAAATCTTTCTATTGGCAAGATGCTGTCTTGATATATTGCGATAGCTCAGCAGACCTGGCTAGCGCGACTTGAAGAAATAAACAAAAGGAGAGGGATTGTCGGTAGTCAAGGGATCCTGCCTGAGACTCCTCGTTACTCCTCCTCATCGACTATTCTCTTTCTCGAGCCCTGACCGTTGTTACTAACTCTGTTTAACTTTTGACTTTTTTTGTGGTCTGAAGGTATCGCCTTGCTAGGATGCCGTTCAAGCATGGCGAGCTCGCGGTACAGGAGCTCAGCTCTGCGCGACACCAAGCCCGCGATGCTGCGGACCTGGCAAGGCATGGTAAGAAGCAGCGCTTCGAGGTACGCATACATATCGAGCCACGGTGCAAATAGAGCTTACGGAAACAGAGAAACTTCGGGTTCTTGTCGATGCTAGGATTTACCACAACGATGATGTGTACCTGGGAGGCCGTGCTTTTGTAGGTGCCGATGACTGCTAGAATCAGGTTGATTGCTGACCCATACCCCAGCGCGAACCCTACCGCAATGCTCGACGGAGGCCCGGCGACCCTCGTCTATGGGTACCTCTTCTGTTGGTTTGGAGCTCTAGTGACCGCCATGTCCTTGGCGGAATTGGCCTCAATGTAGAACAAACACTTTTCGACTCGGGAGATCATGCTGACTAGTGGCAGGGCGCCGACTTCCTCCGGACAGTATCACTGGGTCGCAATGCTTGCTCCTAAGAGTCATGCCGTGTTCCTCAGCTGGGTGACGGGCTGGGTGGATATGATCGGGTGGTGGGCCAACACAGCGACGGGGGTCTATTTCGGTGCCACCCTGACTCAGGGCCTCTTGGTGCTGAACTACCCGGGCTACAACTATCAGCGGTGGCATGGCACCCTTCTCATGTTTGCAGAGCTCGGGATTTGTGTGCTGGTGAACTCGATCGGTGCACGGCTTCTGCCCAAGGTGGAGGGATTGATCCTGATTATTCATACGATGGGCTTCTTCGCTGTGCTGATCCCACTAGTCTACTTGGCGCCACATCAAGATGCGAGCTTTGTCTTTGGCAGCTTCATCAACAACTCCGGCTGGAGCAGTGCCGGTCTTACTTGGTTGATTGGGTTGATGGGAACAAATCTGCCCTTTATCGGTAGGTTCCCCCTTCTGTGTTGCGTGTAAGCGCTGACCTGGGTTGGGTCTAGGCTATGATGGTCCATGCCACATGGGTGAGTTTGTCTCAAGAGTACTGGGAAGGATTATCGCTAATCGTACGAAGCCGAGGAGGTTGTGAACGCCTCTGTTGTTGTGCCCTGGTGCATGATCGGCACCATTCTCCTCAACGGCAGCCTCGGATTTGCCATTGTGTTGGCATTTCTCTTCTGCATCGGCGACATGGAGAAAGCGCTGGACAGTGCTACGGGCTACGATTTCATCGAGGTCTTCTTCAACGCGACCCGGTCGCACGCCGGGACCTCGGTCATGACCGCCATCCCGACGGCCTTGGTGATCTGTGCCTCTTTCGGCTTTCTGGCTTCAACCTCGCGTTTGACCTGGGCGTTTGCCCGCGACAAGGGGGTTCCTTTCGCGGACTACTTTTCCCACGTAAGCTTCAAGCCCATCTTGTTAAGCGTTAAGTCCCATGGTTGATATAAAGTAGGTCAGCACCACGAACGCCGTCCCCCTCCGCGCCGTCGGCCTAGCCGCCCTCATCACCGCGTGCATCTGCGTGATCAACGTCGGTTCCAGCGCGGCCTTCAGTGCCTTCGTCTCCCTCACCACTGCCGGGCTCTTCCTCTCATACATGATTCCCATCACCCTCCTGGTGATCCGGCGCGTAAGGCGCCAGCCCATCCCGTTCGGGCCCTGGACCCTCGGCCGCGGCGGCATCGTGGTCAATCTCGCATCGATCGCGTTTCTGACTATCACCATCTTCTTCTCCTTTTTCCCCTCCGAGTTGCCCGTCACGGCGGTGAATATGAATTGGTCGGTCGTGGTGTTCTTCGGTGAGCTGTTTATCGGGTTGGCGTGGTATGTGGTGCGAGGGCGACATGTTTATCATGGGCCGATTGTTGAGACTGGGGGAGACGAGGACTCGCATTCGGGGTTGGCTGTCGGTTTGTGATCGGTTGCATTGTCTGGTCAAGTGCTGGTTACTTGATGATTGTTGGTCACGTTGACTACGATTGCCTTTAGATATATTGTGAGGACGAGGCCCCAGCCTGCCCGCTCACTGCCTCAGGCCCATGTGTAGATAGCTTCACCTCTGAGCCATGAATCAACCACCGTTCACGCCTCCATCAGATATGTAACGGGCAGGGGTGCGGCAATAGGACGAAATTGAGCCTGTATCCAAGCGAACCAAAGGTAAAGAACCAATGAAACGAGGCTGAGAGATTGTTAATCAGATTTCCAAGTTGTATACTTACTACATTATCCTGGTTCTCAAATCACCAACACTTGATGCAAGTCATGACGGAGGCAGTCTGCCATATCATGCGTCCTGCTTGCCGACATGCGTTATAGTCCGCCTGGGTCCGAATTTGCTCCGACGAGTCAATATGAGGAGCTTTTGATTTGCACACTCATAACCACTTGAGAAAATAGCAATAGGTTTCACATGTCATGCCTCCTTCCTTCCAGCTCCGATCGGGATTCAGCGACCTGTCGCTAACTTTAGCACTACCTCGAGCATCTTAGCAGCTACCACAAATCCCGTGCAAACACAAAGAGCGCCGTGGACAAAGGGAGAGACATGCTGCCTGCGTCGAGCGTCAGGGGGTGGCTCAAGCCTTGGGTTCGGACCGCACGTACAAACGAGTATCGCTCCGGGTATGTTCGATGGAGATGAATTAGAGAACAATCAATATCACAATCTATGCTCAGGAACAATCAGGGAACAACCCCGCTACTCTTGCGCCCCTCTATGCCCAGGGGTAATTTACTTACAGCATCCCTAGTCCATGCATGTTTATTGCACGCGCCTACTAGCGCACTCTCAGCCAATGGGTTATGGCCTTTATGTAACCGGCTCGATCCATCCGGTCCCTGTCTCGCGCTATAGATCGGCGTCTTCGGTCATCTCGGTTAATTCGCCTCGGTAGACCAGGGAGGCAATGGGCTGGAGCCCGGGGGTTTTAATCGAGGAATAACCTAGAAGTCTGAGGGCGTTTTGTGAATGGGGACTGAGCCAATCATCTGGAGAGTACGAATCACCGAGGATGTTTAATTGGGCCTCAAGCCAATCGTTATCGAAGGCAAATGACGTGGTTCCATCTGTCAAAGCCTTCATTTGCGATTGGGGGATTGTGGCATGTTTTCGCGCTGGCGATGGACCCGCCAAGGCTTATCGGTGGATTCCCTCGGGAGAGACAAACTGGCAGATTAGACTAGGGCAAGACATGGATGGATCGAATGTCGGATTGTGGACATGGAGGAATCAAAAACCAGGTCCTCGACCGGACACTGCGACCAGTCCAGCAGCCAAGAGCGATCGAACCACCCAGGTTGCCCTTGCGGAGATTGCCTCCGACAGCCTCGGGTTCCAGAGTAAGACCAGGCCTCCTGTCTCGGATGAGGCCAAGCCGCCGCTGCCACAACTGGGCTTGGCAGGGTGCTTGCCTCGGCGGATCAGAGCGAGCCAGACTAGCCAGACGTTGTCGAGTGGAGGCGGAAAGCATTTAAGATGAAACGTCGCGGCTTGGCAGGCTCCGCTCTGTGATAGCGGGACGATGATAGATTGAGTCTTGACCCTGAGCCCTGAGTTGGTTGTCCTGATATAAGACCCCCTCACTGCAGTTCCTGTCTGAACTCTTTCTTCTCCAATTCATTCTTTTTCTCTCCTCTGCAGGTCACATTCCTTCATTCACTCTCTTTACCTTCATTTCAGTCCTTCTTTACCACCCTTCTCCAAAATGAAGCCCTCTACTTTCGGATTGCTCGCTCTGGCAGCAGCAGCCAAGATGGTCGACGCCCACACCACCGTCTTCGCCGTCTGGATCAACGGCGAGGACCAGGGCCAGGGCAACAGCGCCAGCGGATACATTCGCTCGCCCCCTAACAACAGCCCCGTCAAGGACGTGACCTCGACCGACATGACCTGCAACGTCAACGGCGACCAGGCGACGGCCAAGACGCTGTCCGTCAAGGGCGGCGACGTGATCACCTTCGAGTGGCACCACGACAGCCGCGACGCCTCGGACGACATCATCGCCTCGTCGCACAAGGGCCCCGTCATGGTCTACATGGCGCCCACCGCGGCCGGCAGCAGCGGCAAGAACTGGGTCAAGCTCGCCGAGGAAGGATACTCGGACGGCACCTGGGCCGTGGACACGCTGATCGCCAACAGGGGCAAGCACAACGTCACCGTGCCTGACGTACCCGCCGGCGACTACCTATTCCGCCCGGAGATCATCGGCCTGCACGAGGCCAACACCAAGGGCGGCGCCCAGTTCTACATGGAGTGCGTGCAGGTCAAGGTCACCTCCGACGGCGCCAACACCCTGCCCGAGGGCGTCAGCCTGCCCGGCGCCTACTCCGCCACTGACCCCGGTATCCTGTTCAACATGTACGGCTCCTTCGACAGCTACCCGATCCCCGGTCCCGCTGTCTGGGACGGCACCAGCTCCGGCTCCTCCTCCTCTTCTTCCTCCAGTGAGGCTGTGACCACCAAGGCCGCCGTCGCCGTCGAGCCCACCACCACCGCCGCGCCCACCACCTTCGCCACCGCCGTCGCCTCCACAAAGAAGTCCAAGGCCACCGCCTGTAAGAGCAAGACCTCCTCCATCTCCGCTGCCGCTGAGACTGAGCCCACCACCGCCGCCGCTGAGATTGAGCCCACCACCGCTGCCGCTGAGACTGAGCCCACCACCGCCCCTGCCCCCGCCCCCGCCCCCGCCTCTTCCTCTTCTACCTCCGGCTCCGCCGGCAAGTACGAGCAGTGCGGCGGCATGACCTGGACGGGCGCCACCACCTGCGTCGACGGCTGGACCTGCAAGCAGTGGAACCCCTACTACTCCCAGTGTGTTGCCTCCGCTTAAACGCCTCCGCCTCCGCCTCCAACCCGGAACGGAAACATAGCGTGATATACAGTTGAACCGGGGTGTTGAATGTGTAGTCGCTTGGCCGTCTGCCTGTTGTTAGATCTATATAAATCACATAGATTACATATACATATAAAGTAATTGATTGCCCCGCCTTTCTTCACCCTCCAACTACATAAACAGTAATGCGTTCCGGGGGGGAACCCCCGGACCCCCCTTTCTTTTCAGCTTCCTGGCCTAACGCGGTTTGTAGTGCTGGTTGCAGGGTGTGTACAGTTCCGTATGCTTGGGAGGGGTTAGGGTTCCAGGAAGCTGAAAGAAAAGGGGGGTCCGGGGGTTCTCCCCCGGCTACTTACCCTACTAGTATAATAGGAATGAGGTTCCCAGGAAGTTGAAAGAAAAAGGGGGGCCCCGGGGTTCTCACCCGGAACGCATTACTGTGTGTATAGTCGGTGAATGAGCGGGGGGAAGGGGGGCGGGGGCCAAAAAGGATTGACAAGGGTGGGATTCGAACCCACGCCATCTGACGATGATCAGGAAGCTGTGAAGCTGTATGTTAAGGTGACCTTAACCTGACGCCTTAGACCGCTCGGCCACCTTGCCGGTGATGTAATCTTGGGATTATCTTGACAATATGTTCGGGAGTGAAGGTTGTGGGTGGGGTCCGGAGGGTGTTGTTTGTAGTGGGTGTAGATTGGGGTTACTTGCTGGATTTATTCTAGGGAACTTGTTGGGTGGTTTGTTGGAGGGGTTGAGTATTCGGGGGTGTGATGTATGCGCATTTGTGCAAGTTTGGGCTGGGATGTCATGTGAGTCTGATGTGTCGTTGGGGATATATATCCGTTCAGTTCAGTCAACTGTCCTCGACTATCTATACATTATATATAAGTACAGGTACACAAATGGGCAAAGCAACAGGGTATACAGCGCTGCGTCTAATCTACTCGGTCGTCGTGCCCCGCTTCCGCCGCCCCCTCCTTCACCAGCTCGTTCCAACGCCGGATCACCTCCGCCCGCTGCTGCGCCGTCGCGGCGCTCATCTCCTCGATGCCCTGCCGGATGCGCGAGGTGAGGATCTCCTTCGTCTTGCTCTTCGCCAGCGAGTTGCGCAGGCTCTTATGGATCCCGTCCAGCGGGTAGCCCGCGAGGCCCCAGACACCTGCGCCGTGTCAGCACCAAGCCGCAAACAACCCCGGGAAACACTCACCAGCAGTGGGCTTGAAAAAGACCCCGCCCACGCCCTTTCCGATCCCCTTGACGAAGCCCTTCCCGCCGGACTTCTCCATGCCCAGCATCGGCTGCGTGATCAGGCCGGTCACGCCGTGGTAGAGACCGTGCGTGAATTCCTGGTGAGCGTTAGCTACTGATCCCGATTCCCGAAGGAAAGAACGTACCGTGCCTGCAGCGCGGAACCCGCTGCGCACCCCTAGTACCTTGGGCGTCTTCTCTACGGTGAGGTCGTGGTAGAGCTTCGGGGCGTTGTGGAACCCCTTCGATAGACTCAGCGTCACGTCTGTCGGGATCATGATCGCCCAGTTGAGAATGTGCTTGCCCATCTTGCCCGCGTGGTACGTCGCCTCCGCGAAGAACTCCTTGGTGCCGGATTCCTCGCGCGTGCGCAGTCGCGTGACCGTGCGCTCCAGGTCCAGCTCCTCGCCGATCATGGGATCGGTGTCTGGATCGAACGTCGGCTGCGAGCTGCTGGAGCTCGTCCGCGGGCTTGTCTCCTGGTCTTGCGCTGAGTCGTTCGACTCGCTGTCGCTGTCGCTGAGGTGGCATTCCGACGGATGACTCTGGTCCCGGTTTAGTGCGAGGAGTAAGTTGAGAATTGTGTCGATCACCCCAGTCCTATACACTGACTTACATACGAGTGGTAGATGGCCATTCAGGAAGTCCACAGGCGACTTAAGAATGGCAACCCGAACACCAAAAGAGACCTGCTCGATCGTTTCTTGGAATACAAAGATGCCCATGGTGCGGGAATCCCCTTGAAGCAGCTCGAGGTGGATGCATTCACCCCTATGTAAGTGAGGATCAAACCATGACACCTTCACAATATCGGCATGAACTAGGCTAACGACTCGCAGTATTGCTGGACCTGAGTCCGTGGCCACGCTGCTCAGAGTCGCCCTGCTCTATATCATCACCAACCCGAGAGTGCATCAGAAACTCACCGCCGAGATTGACCAGATGGACCTCGCCGGGTCTCTGTCCACTCCCGTATCATTCAAAGAGACGAAGCAGCTCCCTTATCTAGGTGCCGTGGTGAGAGAGGTGTTTCGATTCCATCCTCCTATTGGGTATGTAGTATGTTCGAGGTTATGCACTATTCCTCATACTTCCTCAAAGTCGATGGCACGAAGTAACCGTCCTTGCTAGAACTCCATTCCCTCGCGTCGCCCCGCCTGGAGGCACCACGATATGTGGACATTTTATTCCTGGAGGTTGCGATGTTGGTGAGTACCTCTACGATATGTAACATAGTCCTCGTCAATCACCATCTGACAATTTCTTCTCACTCCCAGGCTTCAGCATGTGGGCCTTAGGCCGCAACAAGAAGGTCTACGGCGAGGACGTGGAACGCTTCCGTCCGGAGCGGTATCTGGAGGCAACCCCCGAGCAGCTTCTACTTTTTCAAAAAGCAGACATGAGTTTCGGGGCTGGTATGACTACTTGTCTGGGAAAGTGCGTCTCGCAAATCCGCCACTTAGTGATCTCAAGTGGAGTTCTGACTGACTTTGTTGTTCACACAGACATATCGCGATGTTTGAGATCTACAAGACCATAGTTGAGGTAAAGATAATCTCCCATTGTCTTAACGTTCCTTTCTTGCGATTCACGCCGCTACGAGACTCCATTTGACAAGGAGATGAACTGACGAATGTAGCTCTTCCGAAACTTTGAGATCGAATTGGCAGACCCGTTTCACCCTTGTAAGATCGAGAACATCTTCGCTTTCTTTATCGATGACATGAACGTCTTCATCAAGCCGCGATCCAAGAAGGCTTCTGCTTGATGTTTGGCTGAATTGCGCGCTGTTGACTAAGATTGATTATCTGTCTTGCTCTGCGTCACAGAAAGGGGTGGGTTTCTGGGGGTTTGGAAGCCAGTAAAGGTTTGCTGCTACTGAGCGGCGGTTGTGCCTCAGGCTGTCTCAGGCTTCCTTTGCGTGCCTCGGGGGTCGATGCCTACAGCTTATTGTCGGAGCCATTGAGTCTGAGTAGATATCTCCTAAAAATAGTAACAGGGGAACCTGAATCAAGCAATCTACTTCAGCCAGATTTTGACTGACTCATCCTATGTTATCTCGTGTCCTAACCTTAAAGCAAAGCCATGCGACTCGATTCAAATTTTCGTAAAAAGCAGTTAGAAGGCTCCGACCGCTGATGCGTGATGACGCAAACATAGTTGAGAGAAAGTATTCAACATTCTACAAGCGAAGCCTCGCCAGTGGCTTCTGTATTCTTATCCTTTGATGTAGAAATTTTTGTTCCGTTGACATGCAATTCACGCTTGCTGAGGCGTGCGGTCGTTTCTAGCAATCCCTGCTTTGATGTGTTAACAGAGCGCACAATCGACCAAAGCACAACTTCATAGGCTAGCTACCAAATCCATACAATGAACAAGACCAAGAACCTGGAAGGAATCTGAAAACAACTTGTGAATTATATGACCTGGTGTCTCGCAACATACAGCGACTAGCACCTATCGGTGGTGTTTTGTCATGATAAGTCCCAGCATCTTTACGGGGATACTAATTCCCACAAACCAGATAGGTGAATTTGCTGTCCGTCTCCTACCCTTCGGCATCCCATGAACTTCAAGCATGAACATAGGAATGGAAATAGAGAACACTAGAACGGTGTGATAGATGCTCTCAACCTAGAGCTCCCAACCAACCAAAGGACCGTCGTCGAAGTTATGATCTGGGAAACCCCTCTCCCCTCTTGGGGGCCTTGCGAGTTTGTACGCTGCCCAAAGGTACGGAGAGAAACGACGATTTGATTCAGCACGCGATAGACCCAGGCACTCGAAGAAACCAACGAAGTATCAGTGTAAAATAGATGAGTAGTGTTTTCAGAAGCAGGGAAGTCCAGGGACTAACAATTTCCGATTTGCTGAATCCCAAAGGAGTCTCCGGCACGAACTAGGAAACGGCAGGTATCCCGACCGATAAAGCAACCTTTTTTCGGGCGAGTCAGTCAACAAAGTGATATGGTAGATCATGGTTCAAGACATCGGAAACGAACATAATGTTTGTCCGGAATTCAGCCCGGATCAAGTCTCTCTCCTCGCGTGGCATAGACCAGAAGGTGTCAGGGCCGAATACGTCCCCGAGCCTGATCCCGGGGAGAGTGCTCCAGACAATGGTGGTGTGATATTCGCCCGGAACATAGCCGCTCTGATCCTGGCGGTCTAGCTTTCTGTCCAAGAGAGCAGGGGTGCACTTCAAACGGCGATTCGTAGATTTCTCGAGCGCGGCAGGCTCAACGTGGTCGTCCGATATGGCCTGCCGGGCACGTTGCGCCGGGCTGTCGTTCTCGGTTCCCGCAATGGGGATTTGGCGGTAGACTCTCATAAAAGCCTTGGTATCATTATCAGTCCTGCGCACACGAAACCTCGCACACGTAAAGGGGCGCGTCTCCAATCTGGCTGCTTCGGCTCGACTACAGGGGAATTCGCAGTGATTGATCGTTTCCATGATTGTCCATTCCGATCTTTCAAGACGGACTGTCGCTCCTACCCAAACGCCGGGAATTGGTATGTGTGCCATCGGGGAAAAAAGAACTAAGTAAGTTGCGAGATGGTAGGAGTGGAGAGACCGTGGTGAGAGAGCTCGCAGAGGTGATGATATAACACTGAAGTTCAATGGAGCGGAACTGGCCTCCGGCCATCATCCAGTGGTTATTCACTTTCGGATCAAGTATCTTACGGCCTTGAAAAGCTGGCATCAATATCAAACATCCACATTTCCTACTGCATACTTTGGACAATACACAACTCTGGCCACGGAGTACAACACCTCCAATATGGGTCAGCTGCAAGCTGAGTCGGAATACACTTCTCACTCTCTCGAATACATACTGCTTTTTTTGTTATCGCAAAGCACATGATCTGGGCACGTCATGCTCGCCTAGCTGGGAGTGTTCTCTACATGCGTAGCCGCAGGCCATGTATATCAAAAGAGCCACGCCAGTATCGAACTTACGTAGTCATATCACTTTGTAAACTCTCTCTATTGAATAAGCTCCACTCACTTCAGGCGAGTTCTGCCGTTTACAGAGCCCATACACAATCAGCTAAATGAGTGCAGGCTCATCAGTCAGGCTAGAAGTGAATTGGGTTGCATCAAATTGAATAATCCACATTTGTATGTTATTTGAACAATATCCACCACAAAGAAAGTATGATATTTGTAGAGTGTGTTGACATCTAGGGGTGTGACCGCTGGGTCATATAACCTGATGGAACATAAACACCATAAAATTATATAAATAGTTCCTTACTTAACCAAATTAATAATTATTAAAGACTTTATATCTTTTTCTTATATAACTACTTACTTCTATAGATTATAAGTCTAGCTTAGATTTAAAATTTTTTTTTAATCTTTTTTTTCTTTTTTTTTTTAGTATAAAAAATATATTATATACTATTTAATATACCTACTAATCAGAATTCTTATTTATTATTAAAAATAGTTCTCTTTTAAATATTAAATATATTAACTATCTTAATTAACTAATAAAATATATAATTAAAAAATAGAATAAATATAAAAATATTATAAAATAATAGATTATTAATATTATTAAATTATTAATTTTATCAGGCACAGGTAACTATTAGATATAAAATAAAATATTATAAATATATTTTTATTTTTAAAATCTCTAGAAAATTATTTCTAGAATTATTAAAAAATTAATTAAATTAATTTTTTTTATTTTAATATATTAAATATATAATAGTTTATATTAAAAATTCTTAAATAATATTAATATAACTATATTTAATAGAATATATAAATAATTTAAAAAATAATTTAGTATATAAAAGAAAAATAATAAAAAAACTTATAAAATAATTTATATAATTTTAATATTAGAAATTTATTATAAAATAATTAATCTTACTAGTATTAAAAAAATATAGAATAAATTAAAAAAATATTATAATATTATCTTTTTTATATAATTTTTTAAAAATTTTAAATTATTATATCTTTTTACTATAATAATTATAAGAATATAAATAAATATATTATAAAAATATTATAAACTTTAGATAAGTTTTTATATAGTCTAAAAATAGATAAAAAAATTTTTAAATTAATATATATATAGTTTTTATTCTATAAATTAAAAGAATATTAGAATATATTTCTTATTTTTTATATTAACTCTTATTTTAATAAAAAAAAAATATATAAAATAATATTATCTAAGTCTTTATATAAAAAAAGATATATTCCTAATTTAACTCTATAAATATAAATCTTATTAAAATATTAAAAGAAAAAAATAAAATAATAGTAATAATAAGAATAAAAAAAGTAAAAATATTTTATCTAAAAAAAATAACTTTAAAAAAAAATTTTCTAAGAAATTTATAAAAACTAGATTTATAATTATTATAGTAAAATAAGTTATAAATTATTTAATTATTAAAAATTATATCCTAAGCTAAAGATATTAAAAATAATATTAAAAAATATTAAAGTAAATATTATAAAAAATAAACTAAAAATTATAATTTTTATATTTATAATAATAAAAAATAATATAATTAATAATCTTATTAACTTTATATCTTAATAAAAAATTAGTTTTATTAAATATAATATTATAATTATATATCTTAAATATAAAAAAAAATAAATTATTAACTTTAATTTTATTAAATATTTTATTAAAAATATAAATAACTTTATATCTAGTATTATTAAACTATATAAATAAAAAATCAGAATTATTATAAATAAAATAATTTATTTAAAAAATATAAAAAATATAAAATTAAAATTAATATATAAAACTAGAAGATTTTATATTATTATATTTATAAATATATTATATATATCTAATATTAAGATTAACTTACTTAATATAATATATCTTATTAAATATAACTTAATAATATTATTTTTTTCTATTAAAGTAGTTATTTATAAAATTTTTAATAAAAAAATTATTAGCTAAAGTAATATTATTAAAAATTAATATATTTTATATCTTAATTATAATTTATATATAAAGAAGATTACTAGTAATAAAATTATAAATTTATTTATTTTTGTAAATAAAATTAAAATTATAGAAAATATTATTAAATCTAATATTATAATTTTATTAATAGAAATAATTATTTAAATAATTATTTATTATTTATATATATATAAAGATCTCTATAAAAAATATATTATAAATATAAATAAAAGTTATATTAATTTATTTATCTAATATTATTATCTAGTCTACTTTTTTATTATAAATTATATATATTTTTTAAAAATAATAAATAGAATAGATATTAAGAATCTTATTATACTAAAATACTTATATTAAATATATTATTTTATTAATATTATAGTATACTAAAAATATACTTAAATAACTCTTTTAAAATAATATAAATAATATATATTCTTTAATATTAAAAAAATATATTAATATATTTATAAATAAAAAATCTAATATATATTACTAGATATTTTTTATTAATATATATAATAACTAGATTAATATTTATTTTTTAAAATAAAAAAAAAATATTATATTAAAATTAAAATTATTTATTAAGAAAATAGACTATATATCTTATAAAATTAAGACTTTATATTCTAATAATATATTTAAATTCTAAAAAAAGAAAATTCTTGTTTAAATATACTATAAAAATATTAAATAAAAATTTATAATCTTATATATATATAATTAAAATATATTAATAAAATATATTAATCTTATTATTTTAATTTATATTTATATAATTTTTTATAATTAAGGCCTTAATTAAAATCTCTAGAATAAAATTATAAAAAAAATAATATTTTTTAAAAACTTATTACTAATTTATAATAAAATAATTACTATATAAAAATTATATAATAAAAAATACTTAAATTTATTAAGTTTTTATATTTTTAATTATTATAATATTATAACAATTCTTAAAAAAATCAGAAATAAAAATAAGATTTTAAAAATATAATTATATAATTTATTAATATATCTTTTTAACTATATAAATTTTATAAAATAATATAGAATTTTAGATATTAAAAATAATAAGATTCTTATTATTAGAAATATATATTTTAATAAAAAAACTAATTTAGAATTATATAGATTATTAAATAATAATTATAATTAATATTATATTTCTATTCTAGTTATTCTATTAATTTATAATTTAAATAAATATATTTTAAATAATAACTTTAGTAATAAGAAAGCTGTTTAAATACTAGAATATTAATATAATTTAATAACTTTAAAATATTATCTAATTAATAAAAATAATTTATTTATATTTTTTATTTATATTAATAATTACAGGATAGAATATAATAACTTAATTATTTTTTTTATAAAAAATCTTTTAAAATAAAAAAAATTTTATATTTTATATTTTTTAAAATAAATCCTCACAGCTAGTAATATTAAAAAAATAATAATTATAATTATATTATTAAATTAATTATATATAAATAAATTATAAAATTACTAAAAATCTTATAATAATATATAATAATAATAAAGAAATTTTCTATATTAATAATAAAAAATATCTAGAAATTTATTAATTTATTTTATAAATATAAAATAATCTCTAGGTATTAGATATATAAAATTAAATTTAATATAAATAATAAAATCTATTATTTTAAGATTTATTATATAATATATAATTTTATATTTATTTTAATAATTAAAATAATAATAATAAAAATATTTTTTATTTTTATAATAACTCTTAATTTTATTTATAAATAAAAAAATATTAAATAAGTCTTTTTCTACAGAAAATTTTATAATAATAAAAAGATTTATATAATTTAATTAACTAGTTTTAATAATAATATAGTTAAGATATATAAATTATTTTTATTTATTTATAATTTAAAATAATTTACTAGAGACTAGTTTTATAAATTTTTTAAAATAATTATAAATATTAGAATAATTTTTTTCTAAGTAAATAAATATCTTTTTATTAGAAAATATAAAGAATTAATAATTCTATATATAAATAATATCTAAATTATTATTTTTATTAAATATTTTATTAATATAGTTTATAAAAATTTTTCTAAATATTTTATAATTATTAATTTTAGTAAAGTAGTATAATATCTTAATATAAAATTAAATATAATAATAATATAATCTATTTTTTTAAAATATATTTTTTTATTAAATTATTATAATAGCAGATTTTAATAGTAAGAAAATCTATAAAATATTAATTAATAAAAATATTAAACTTATAAAAAACTAGAAATAAATAATTTAGAATAATATTAAAAATTATTAAATTAATATTAAAAATTATATATATTTAATAATTTAAATATATTTTAATATAGTCTTTATTATTAGAAAACTTTTTTATTATATAAATAATTTAATTAAATAATATATAAATAATTTCCTTTTTTTATACTATTATTTATATAAAATTAATAAATATAAAATTATTTATATAATCTATAAATTCTCTAAACTACTTAATTAACTTAATATAATAATTAATTATAATAATATTAATTATACTAGATATTTTAATATATATTATTTAATAACTAGATATATTTTTATATAAATTAATAAATTAATTTTATAAATTTTATATTTATAGTTTTATATTATAGTATCTATTTATAAAATAAAATATATAATTTTATATATAATAATAAAAAAGATATACTAAATTATATATATACTAGAAAATATAGATTTTAGTAGTATATATCTAATAATAATTTATATTAATAATAAAAATATTATTATATTTATTTAAAATAATTAATTTTACTAGAAAATTAAATATATTAATATAATATTTTATTAGATTTATAAAATTATTTAATATAATAATATATATTTTATTTATATTAATTTTTTAAAAAATTTTATAGATTTATTTACTAAGCTATTTAGAAATATTAAATTTATTAATCTTATTAAAAAACTAGAAATTATATTTTAATTTAAAAAATATAATAGAATTTATCTTTAATTTAATAAATTACTATACTAGTAGCCTATATTAATTTATAAATTATTATTTTTTATTATCTATTTATTTTTAATACTATAAAAAATCTATATATTACCTATTTAGAAAATTAAGAAAAAATTAATTAGAATTATTATAAGTCTATTAAGAGGATATATTAATATCTAGAGATATAATTACTGAATTATATAATCTGATAAAATATAAATACTATAAAATTATATAAATAATTCTTTACTCAACTAAATCAATGATTATTAAAGGCTTTATACCTTTTTCCCGTGTAACCGCTTACTTCCACAGAGTGGTCAGGTAGCTCTACCACCACAACAACTCGTCTTATTCATTGTCTGCCTTCCTTCTCAACAATCGTAATCAACAAGCTCTTCTCTTCTCGCACAGAGTTCAGATCTTCGCCTATTATGATTTTTGTGGGAGGTCCTAATATCAACACTCCAGTTCTAACCTTCTCCCTTCCGATATATATGCTTAATTTTCCTTTCTGTGAAGCACAGACACAGTAAAAATAGCAAATCCTGCACCGAAAACCGCCAGGGACATCGTCTTGGAGATACCTCCACCTCTCTTGGGTGGTCCCAACAGGACTGAAAGCAACGCCATTCATCCAATTTACCTCAAAGGCGACTTGTACCCTTGGTCTGGATTCAGGCAGGAGGTTATCAATCATTGGCAAAGCTACCCTTGGAGAGCAATGCCTGCAGCTCTGGCAGCTCAAACATTTCCCCCGACTACAGCGACTACAAACACGGAGTTTGTTTATGCTGCGGACGAAAATGGTCTGCAGGATCGGTGGAACCAGAATATTGGCCAGATAATGGGAGTCGTGTTTGACTCTCAGCGTATGGACATGCGGCTTGCGGACTTCAAAGCCAACCTGAGCGACTGCACCGAAGTTCTCGACTCGGTGATCTGCACGACCGGGGGGCAAGCGATTGCGGTGGGGGAGTTTACGGTCTTTTGGGTAGATAGCCACGAGTTCCAGGTGGCCATCAACCAAGAGTAATTAGTCCTACGTCGCGTGCTGGGTAGGTATTCTGGGCCATTTTCGACCGACAAAGCTAATATGTAAAAGGCCAGATAGCTGAGTATATGGCCGCCCTCGGGCTCAAGCACGGCTACCTATCCATCTATAACCAAACCATCTTCCTTAAGGTGGAGGTTCCTGCGGGTAAGCGATACACCGGGCTCTTCTACTCCGATGTAATTAATCGGTCGGATACGTCTGTCACCCTTCGGCAAGCTTTCTTCTACTTCGCCATCAAGACACGCAGCGATATCTATCATACTGTCCAGATCTCGAGGAACGCCCAGTGGACTGTAACGGGCAAGAAATTTGTGAATACCTAATCGCCTAATGCACTTGTGTTGCAACTTCCACATACCATCAGCCGCCGGGGGGTGACAGCTGAGGGGGGCAGCTGATAAATACTTGGTCGTAAATAGCCGGGATAAGAACGGAGGAGAGAAAACAGTTCAGATAGTCCTTTGCCTTGCACTTCAATCTCTCTTCTTAGCCTAGCCTCAATAACGTAATTTGAATATCTCAGACCAGATCTAATTGCATCTATAGGGTTACTGGATTGTTTTGTTTGCATAATCTAATAATCGCCAGACCTACTTGCCAGTACTACCCATGGCAATCGGCTCCGGTGACGGCACACATCGAGGGTGGCTGATGGCTGCATTATTTTGATACGTCAAGGTGCTTAACCTTCCATGTCTAGTCTCCCATTCCAGCCAAATGATATCATCGCAGAGGCAAGTCTCAATTCTGCTCCCGAGAACAGGGCCGCCATCGTTTGTGGCTGAATAACTGCCAAGCCCCTTGCGCACCAGCTGCGATGATAATTCCGCACCTCGCAACACCTTCCCTCGTCCACTCATTCCCGATGATGCCAGTACGACGGACCGATGGAGATGATCTACGTCAAGTGACCGGCCGGCCTCAGGGTAATGAATTCAAGCCGTTGGAAGAACGGCTGGAGAACATGCGCGTCGAAGCGGTATTGCGTACTGGATACTGTCGCACGACGCGACTTCAGATACCTGGACGGTTTCATGGTCTGATCATTGGCTGTCTCCAGCGTGCGTCATAAGTAGCTAGAGTGCTTGGAGGAGACGGGGAAGTTGCCGCGCTCCTTGCATTCCACCTTGAAACACGGTGGGAAGGGTTGTTGTGAACAGCGGTAGCCGATGATGAGATTTCGAGCGAGGGCCACCACATAAGGCCAGGCCTGTCTGGTTCCGAGTGGTGATGTCAATGTTTGGGCTCAAAGATCAGACCTGCTGCTGCTGCTGCTCGAAACCACCAATCTGGACTGATTAGGGGCTCACATGGTGACAGGAAGAAAGGGCCGGCGCCAAGGCGGCCTCCCGAAAAAAAAGGTTGGGCCCACCCAGCCCTGAAAGTCTGCGATTTTTGAGATGTTTCATGCAATATCAACGAAGATCATCCGGAAGTTAATACAATTACGCGGCCAAGGGATGTCCCCTTGGCAATGTCTTGATCGAGCTTGATTGCAGCTATCGATGTGTCGGATAAAGTAGTGCCGTAGAATCAGTCAGCGATCGGAAAATAGCATAGCATATCCAAGCATCTTCGGCCTCGCTACCACAGTTTGGAACCCTCAGCGTCCGCCTAGTGCTTCGAGAGGATGACTGGAAGAGGACTAACGGCAGCCACACCCAGGATCAGATCCGAACTGTCGGCAAAGAAGTTGAAGAACAGCCTCTGCATGCACGGGCCAGCGTCAAAATGCGCTCCACCGAACCTTGGGCCGCACGTGGATCCCAAGCATTCGACGGGTCCCCTGCCCTGCGATCCTCCAGCGGTTAGAGCGATCCATGGCAATGGGGTTCCTGGTACCTGGTCGATGGCTGGATTAGCAACAGTAGCTTCCTCATTCTAAATAGAAAAATCTCATCTTGATAACTATCATTCCGGAATAATTTTAAGCGGGATCATCCTGAATAGAGCTATAGCTTGCTGCAGGACAAGCTTCATGCCACCCAGTCAGATTGCCCCTCTCCCCCTTGTGACTCCTGCATGAATGCGTGGGGCGGCTTGCTAGGGTCAGTAAGACATGGCCTTAGAGTTAGGTATCAAAACGCACCGTGTAACTGGAAGTGTTCATAGCACCTTATGGACGAAAAAAACAGTATGACTAGTCTTACCAATCCAGTAGTCCTTTCTCAAACTCAGCCCTGGCCCTTGCCACTAATACTGGTAGAATTGACCCATTGCGGTCGCACATATCCAATGAAGGACTCGGTCGGATATGAGTGCATGCAAATCACTGATCACGCAAATGGCACCGCGACGATCATTATTCGCTCAAGAAGGGGAACACATAATCTAGCAACCTGATAGCAAAACAGCCAGGCTCCTGCTACAAATCTAATACTTGGCCGCGCGGCAACCGACCGAGCCCAAGCCTGGATGAGCGGGAAACTCTATGGCGGCACATCGGTCGAGCATACCCACTCTTTTACTTAAGCTGCTCAAGAATCAGATTTTTTTTTCAAATCGGCCCTTATCAAGCTAGCACCTATATCTATTGCCCCGCGAGGAGCGTGCACTCCTCTCTATCTCTTCATCCGAAACACATCATGGCCATTTTCGACCTTGTCTTTCGAAACAGGGACCAGGAGGTCCCGGTTGTGGACGAGGAGGCCAAAGGCCCTCACTTCACTGTCTTCTCGAGTCCCGAGTCCTCACAACCGAACAGTGAATCCTCATCTGGCTTTGCAACGCCCACGGAAGAGAAGAGCCTCGCTCCTCTGGGAAGATGTCCGGAGATCGGTCGGCTGGCCTCCTGGCGAGGCGCGCTGATCCTGCTGGTGACCTCGGGCTCCCAATTCCTCGATAACGTGTACATGACCAGCGCCAACGTCGCTCTCTCCTCGATCCAAAAAGACTTCGGCGTGACCAGCACGAACCTGCAATGGATGATCTCCGCATACACCTTGACGTTTGGCGGCTTCCTGCTTCTTGCCGGCGTGCTCTCCGATCGGTAAGCGTCTCCATGCTTTGGGTGTCAGTACCCTTTAATTAACCTTCGACCAGATACGGCCGGAAGAACATTCTCTGCATCGGCCTGTGCTGGCTGTCTGTCTGGACCCTGGCGATTGGCTTCGGCCAGTCCTTTATCCAGCTCACAGTCTTCCGAGGCCTGCAAGGCATCGGGGCAGCAATGACCGTTCCATCCGCGATTGGGATCATCAGCGCCTACTTCACGGGCGTTGATCGCACGCGCGGACTAGCCATCTACGCCTCATCCGGGACACTGGGGTTCTGCGTAGGCCTGATCTTCGGGGGGTTCCTGACCTCCTCGCTGGGCTGGCGATACATCTACTACTTCATCGTGATCATCACGGGATCGCTGGGCATTCTAGGTGCCGTCGTTCTCCCGAAAGACATCATGGCCAAGAAGAAGCCGAAGATGGACTTCGTGGGCGCGTCGATGTCGACGGTGGGGCTGATTCTGCTGCAGTTCGTCCTGTCGAGCGGGGGGTCCTATGGCTGGAGCCAGCCGTTCATCATCGTGCTGTTGATCCTGGCGGTGGCGCTGCTGGTCGCGTTCACCATGCTGCAGAGGTACATCGCGTATCCGCTGATGCCGCTCTCGCTGTGGAAGATCCCCAACTTTGCGGGACTGTGGATCGCGGGCTTCAGTACGTGCCCCCGGTACCCCTTTCTCTCTGGTCAATAGATACTAATAGTCGCAGCCTGCTACGGCAGCTATCAGAACGTGATCTACTACATTGTGCTGACGGCACAGGAGGTCGACAAGCTGTCGGCGGGCCAGACGGCGCTGCGCTTTCTCCCAATGGGGGCGATCGGGTTCGTGGCCTCGATGGGCACGGGCAAGTTGCTGGAGTTCGTGAACGGGAAGTACACGCTCATCGCGGGGCTGGTGCTAACGGTCGTGGCGCCAATCCCGAGCTCCATCACCACGAGCCCGGAGTCGAGTTTGTACGTTCTCTTCTCGTCCCCCCGGTTTCAATCCCATGTACTAACACCATCCAAGCTGGATCAACGTCTTCCCCACCTCCCTAATCAGCATCACAGCCGTCTCGCTCATCTTCGTAACAACCAGCACCTGCATCCTGACCACCGTGCCGATTAACGTGAAAAGCCTCTGCGGCGGAATGGTACGCCCCCTTCTCCCACCTACCTTACATCACGAGAATGAAACTAAAACTCAAAAGCTAAACACAGCCTTTCAAATCGGCTCCGGTGTCGCTTTGGCCATCTCCGCCGCCGTCACTGAGGCAGTCGACATTGAGAAGGGCCACGATCTCGCCCACCAGTACTCGACGGGTCTGTGGTGCTCCGCCGGCCTGGCTGGGCTGGGGCTAATAGTGGCTTTCTTTGCCGTGCGAAGAAGGGGGATCGGGCCAGAGGACCGGGTGGACTCTGTTTGCGCGATTTGATTTGGCTCCTGTGTCTTTTAGGTGTGGTAAAAGTTGCTTTGGTTTGGTTGTTTTCTCTTGGACTTGGAGTTGGTTGGGCGTGTTTGTTTACGGTTATGCTATGGTTATGCTATATAGAGTTATGGCTATGATAGACGAGAGTGGGTGACGGTCTTATATTCTGGTATATGATAATTAGATTACTTTGACCCGTGATGTGACTGGATAATCGATACGAAATCTACTGAATGAAAAGTCTGTCTACTGTTGCAGTTGCAAGTAGGAAGGAGTAAGAGTATGGAAGGGTTAGATTTTAGCACATAAAAATCAGTTCGCGGGTCCCACTCGCGGGTCCCACTGGACTCTGGTGGAGATCTCAAAATCTCATCCGAGGGTAGGAACCAGAACCAGAGATTTCATGTCCGGGCGTCCGAAGTGTAGTATGCGATAGCATTATCGGTGTCAGATCTAGGTCGTATGCTTTTACTGCGGTGCATTATTGGTTACAGTGATCCTGATTGCTATGTAGACTGTAGCTTGAGACTTGATAAGAGAAAATAGATAGAGGATAGATGAGCACCAAGCTCAGCTAAGCCAAGCTCTTCAGCTAGGTGTAGGGACCAGAGAATCTGAAAGAGCTCGGGTTACCGCATCAGGAAGTCCCGAGAACGGGTCTAGAATCTGCAGCTCGATAATTCCTGCCGGCAAATCAAGAAATTGTGCAGTGGTTCGGGGCGAGTGGGCCGGGAAGGGACCGTGGCTGAGGGTTCAAACTTCGGAGGCTATTCAGGGACTGGACTGGGTGGCGTCGGTTATGTTCCTGGTCCGCGTTCTATCTAAGTATTCAGGTGGTTTATTTTGGTAGTGAGTTATTGCTCTTGCTACCGCCGGTTCACTCTATGATTTGATGCACCTATTCTGAGACTTGGACACGATGGATTGGGCTGGCTTGTTATCGCTAGCCTTGCTATGAGGCCTAGGCTCACCTTGAACCGGTTCAACTGCCATAGCAGATAATTATCCACGAGGTGTGACGCGTACGTGATATTGAATCCATACTTTTATAGGAATTAACCATCGAATAACATTCATACCATCTCAAAACCAATCAATCTCATACAGTCACCGACCTCGCGGTGAACCCACCACAAAAATCCATATCAACCACGTCGTCCTCCACCAAAATTCAACGACACCCGCCTAACCACCTATAGAACCTAGCTAGAAGGCGCCTTATCCATAACACTAGGCGTCAAGTACCCACTAGGGTACAAATTCGAGTAATCATAGTAGAACTGATAGACGCCCGAGACGTTGGTCTCCTTGAGCCGGAAGCTATCGGTCAGCTCGCCGGAGGTCTCCTCCCACATCAGCCAAGAGCCGTAGAAGATAAAGTTGTCGGTCGCGGCGTCGGAGGGCGTGTCGCGCCCGTTGCTGGTGAAGCCCACTTCCGTGATCTCGTTGGCGGTCGGGCGGATGTAGAACAGGGTGTCGGCGTCCAGGGTCACACCATCGGTCGTGGCCGTGGTGGTCAGTTCGGTGTCGGTGATTTCGACTACAGAGGGTCAGCTAGTGGGTTTGTTGGTGGGGGGATGCGGGGTCTATACAGGTGACGTCCGTGGTCACGGAGCCGTAGGGCCAGGCGGTTGAGTCGCCGGCGTAGGCGAGACCTGGGTGTGGTTAGCTTGAGTTTTGGCGGCGTGAGGAGTGGTGGGTACCATCGGAGTAGAAGAGCTTGATGGCTTTGCTGGTCACACCCCAGGCGTACAGGCTAAAGGCGCCACTGGGATTGCGCTTCTCGAGGCTAGCTCCGGCTTCGGCGGTGGAGATTGCCAGGGCAGCAGTGGCCAGGGCCAGGGTAGAGGCAAGAGTGAACTTCATTGTGAGGGATTGTGGGTTGGATCGGTATGCTGACGAGAGAGGACCGGAGATGACGGAGCGGACAACCCTTTATCTATAGATTCTTCACGCGGCTCGGAGTTAGCCGAAGAACCAGAGTCGGGCTCGTACACAATGTTGAGCGAGGCTAACAGAAGGATCAAAGTCTACTACTGATCCTGCAGCAACCAGAAGCCATACAGCAAGACTGCAGAAGCTCGACGGCCCACATAGGAAGTGTATACCCCGGCGAAGACCGCCGGATTCCTCGCCGTGTCCACTGTCGAGACCCTATTTCGCTGAAGAATATTGAGAAGGAAGTTGTCCATCCGAGAACACCGCCCTATTGAGCCTGAGACATACGTATGCTTCGCTGCGCCCAAGCTTTATCTGGGATAGTGCTAAAGACGGCCATGCTTGGCGGCGGTTCCACTCGCAGGTGCCTGGCACTGCCCCTCATCAGAGTCGTCACAACCAGGACAAGTCTCATCGCCCAGCTGCATGGGAGACGTGGCAGCCGAGTCAATGCGGATATTATGTGTAGCTGCTGGGCAGCAGTTCTTCCAAGGTTGATCATGCAACGGGGTGTGGGGTGCGTTGAGGCAATGTTGAGCCGCAACACGAAAGCACGATGCCAGAGGATTTGCGCTATGAAGATGCTAAATCCAACGTAGCTTTCCTGGTGGAGAATGTGTCATGCTGAGGTGATCATTCTTCAGCATTCTAGACAAGGCTACTGTGCTAATCAGATGCGCCAGGGGATAGTATCCCTGGCTTGGAATTGACGGGTTAAAGTTCATTCCAAATCACGCAAGGCTGAATATCCAACGACAGAGGCTAGACGGTCCAGAATCTTATACGAATGCTGACTTTGGCAGTGATCGACACGGCCAATAATGCGATACACTCATCGCACGAGTCATTAACACATTGTGTTGTGCAAGGCTGGTACTATCGCAAGGGACAATGCGATCAGGATGCTCCACCTCTGTGGTTCTTCATCACATGGTCGCGAGCTTATCATCAGGATGCGGTGCTTATTGTTGCCGCTTAGTAAGTTCCTTGGCAGTCGTAAATCCTTTCGATTGTAGCGATGGGTCGTGATTCCTTTCTGTGATGGAAGTAGTGTATCATATCTGGATCCTTCAACGCTTGCATGCTTCCCATAGAAAGTTCTACTAAGCAAATGACTCCTGGGTTGACGCCTGCTCCTGCGGCGTGCACGGTGATCCTTGAATCTGAATCTGGGTTGCACCGTGGTTGGTAGTTGTCTCAAGCCGAAAGTACCTCCAATTCACTGAGATCTAGGCAAACAAAGTGATGTCAAGGCGAAGATGATTCCGACCCAGTCTACAACGCGATGGTGCTCGTTTACATTCTCATTTGTTTTTTGGACTTAGTACCGTTTTAAATGCAGTTTTTCAACAGCTGGCCTGCTGGCCCAATGGTAAGGCGCTTGACTACGAATCAAGAGATTGCAGGTTCGAGCCCTGCGTAGGTCATTCTTTTTGCCCATTGTCCATCCCCTTTTGCGAGAAAGATGGATTCTTCTTATATTCTCATAGACAATCCCTCGTGTCATTTTGACGTCTTGTAGATGCTTGGCTTGGCAATGCGCGTGTCTTGGCCGAGCATTGGCAATTTTGTAGGCTGCAGGTCGGCTGCAGGTGTGCGGGTCCGACTTGAGTCCGAGCGACTTTCGAATATGGCTACTGGCGGGCAGGCCGCAGCTCATGTTTAGCGATTATTGCCTTTCTCTCGCGCTTTGCGAAGGTATTGGTTGGGATGTGATATAATCCTGGCAGTATAGTCTTGTGGAACTGGTTCATGTGATGATCGATGAAGGGGTGTTTGGGGGTTGAATCCTCTGCAGTACGGTTCCTTGGATAATGGCTATATATATATTTGCGGGGACAAAACGAATCATCCCTCAACAAGAGGATTATCATGAGGTGTTAATCCACCAGAGTACACCTTGAAAAGGAAGAAATTGATTTACCATCCAATTATTATTTTTCTGCACTAAGCCGCCCATGCGGATTAATCAGGCGAAATGTACCGACCGCATAATATCAGTATCCTCTTGTTGAGATTTATTCAATGGAGACGGGAAACTCTGGAACATCACCATAGTAGTAGTCTCTATTTGCGACCGCCATGTCTTCAGACTGGAAAGAGCAAACGAGTAAAAGGGTCAAGATCAAATAGCCTAGATGCCGATCAACTGTTTAGATCCACAGCTTAACATACGCCTAGTAGTTGAGCATAAACAACTTGGTGCAAGAAAAGAGTGGCAGAGATAATGATCATACTCTGCTACACTCGAATTCAAGTAATAGTTATCAGAACTAGTCGATTAGGTTGCATGGCTTTAGCTAACTGAAGGGTCATTGCAGTCGCCAGCCAAAAGACCCTGACTATGAACAGAGCACAGGCGCTATATGCCCAGAAGAGGAGATCACCAAACCCCCATGTTCTACTAAAAATGACCACAAACTCGTAGTCACCGACAATTGAGAGAGCGGGTGCAGAGGAGAGAGTTCAGGTGCAAAAAGTAATGACAAGAGTGGGATTCGAACCCACGCCACTTGCGTGACTAGGAATATTGCTCAGAGAGCCAATATGTGTGATCAGATTACCTGACCCTAGCGCCTTAGACCGCTCGGCCATCTTGCCTTGATTGAGTAATAAGCATTCATTAGATATATATGATGCAAACATGCAAGAAGCGACAGTTCTTTACTGCGATGTTGCTCTCTGTCAGGAGTTATGAAGAATATGAGATTGCATTATCGACCGAAATACACTTTGAACTCCTGTTTTCGTATTGGACCCACAAGCACAACTGGTAACTCAGAAGATTGAGACATTGCTTGTCTTTAGCGGCGAAGATCTAGCTTAGCCATCAAGCCAGTGCATGTTGGAATAAAATTCATTATTTACACTAATCGGATACAGTCATACTCCCGTCACTCAATATTATTATTTCATCTACGGAATATTGCTTAGCGGATTGTGTCCAGATAACCGTCGTTAAATTACAGCCCACTGAAGGGAGCAGACCGTGAAAGTCACCGGCACCACTATAAGCGAAAAGAGCTTCACTCGCTGTTCTCCTGCTAATATGGAAACCTGCCGACAAAACAACCCACAAGTCCTTTATTTCCAGGCTGCGCGTTGTGCTGCTCACTTGTTCGCTATCTCCTGATCTCCTCAAACCACCCCAAAGTACCATTATATATAACCCCTATATGACCAACATAGAGATAGTAAGCCCATCAACATACTGACTGTGACACGTGGAACTCATACCAGCTCAACCTCACCAAAACCACTACAGCAGCATTACAGAACTATCGACTGCCACTGCCAAAGCAAGAGCCAGATAACCACTGCTCCAAACCATCAGAGCCAAGCTACCACAGCCACAGCCTGACCACCAGCACAAACACCCGACAAGGCAGCACTCCAGAGCCATCCAACAACTCAAAATGTGCTACCAAGTGTGCCGCCCCTACCCTGCCTGCACGCACCTCTACCGCGTGGGATGGTACAAATGCCGGCAGGCGCGCGCGCGACAGGGCCAAGCATACTGCATGCCGACCTCGCGCAACCCGTTCGACCTGCCGATCTGGGTCCAGCGGTACGTGGACTTCAACAGGCCGCAGTACTGCGATTACTGTCTCGAGGCCATGCGCTCGCAGCAGTCCTTCAACAGACCTCACCAGCAGGCTGTCAGGATGGCCTGACACCTCCTCCTCCTCGATGAGTGGTGCCTCACGACTATTTGAATGCGTTACGACTACTTGCTGGGATACTTTGCGCTGATGCTTTGCGCTTCTTCTCGGTTATTGCGTTTCGGGTTTAGTTTTGCGAGGTGGCGGTCCATATGACCGTTTGTGTTGAGTAGGCGGTCGCAATGACCCGGGGTTATTGTTGTGTTTCTGTTCGATAAGAATGGAATTGAACTTTCAATGATATATATACACTTTGTGATGATTAAAATTCCTTGTATTTGACTAGATACTCCCTGATAATGTAATTTCCTTGAGACTGAGGATATGTATTTGCGTATATGGATGCGTTGTATCGTTATAGTATTCACATCCAAACAATAACTATCCCGAGCACAGCACCACAAACCAGCCCAGTAAAAGAGAAGGAGTTAATGTTAGCCCCACCAGTAAACAACGCCGAAGCAGCGCCTGCAGTGACTGAACCTGATCCAGTGTAAACAGCCGAAGAAACTCCAGCAGAGCTGGAAGAAGTCTCACCAGCCATGCCAACCGTACTACTAGGGACCCCGCTGAGTGTCCAGCTACCAGAAGCTTGACCAGAGGGTCCAGATACACGGCTGTTTTCTGTTGCATCGCTGCCCTGGGGTAACCCCGTGGAGGCACTACCCGCTGCATCTTGGACCGGAGAGACTGATGCAGTCGTGACGGCAACAAGGGTGTAGGTGGTGTATGATGGTGAAGCGGGGTTTTGCGCTGCGGCTGGAGCCGTGGGTTGAGATAGGTCTGGGTGGAGGGTGATTGTGGAGGTCACGGGGTAGATAGTGGTGGCTATGGGTGAGGTCTCTGTTGTTAAGGTGGTCTCTGACTTATGTGTGACGGTGGAAGTGATGGTTGTGTAGATGGTTTGTGTGACAAGAATTGTCGTTTCAGTTGATTTGCCGAGGGGTCTTACGTCGGATGCGGACTTAGTGGAGGTGGAATCAAGAGGAGCAGGCGACTTAGCAGACGAAGATCCAGAAGACGAAGATCCAGAAGACGAAGATTCGAAATACGAAAAGCCAGAAGACGAAGATGCAGCAGAGTCAGCAGAGTCAGCGGAGCCAGCAGAGCCAGCAGAGCCAGAAGAACCTAACGCGACTGTACCAGTTTCACCCGCACGGCTCGCACTACCAGTCGCAGTTGGGGCGCGTTCCGCTGCAGTGATAGGGCAGACAGTGGTCGACACCAAAACAGTTTCTGTGGTGACATGCGTAGTCTTCTGGGAAGCAGGGCAGTTCAAAACAGTCGAGGGGCAGGCTGTGATAGTGGACGTGCGGGTGCTCCAAACAGTCGAAGTGGTCATCTGCGCCTCGGTAAGGTGAGCTTTGTTGGTTTCTGTAGCTCCAGACAACCCGGTCACAGTGGCAGTAGGCCTGACGCCCCCTGCTTCGGTGATGGGGCAGACTGTGGTGGATACCACGATGGTTTCAGTGGTCAGATAAGTGGTTTTCTTGGACGCAGGGCAATCGGTGACGGCCGATGGGCAAGCGGTCACGGTGGCCGTACGCGTGGTCAGAATGGTGGATGTAGTGTACTGATTTCTCTCGGGGAATGCAGTGTCAGTTTCCAATGCTCCAGGGTTTATGGTCGAGCTCGGTGTTTGAGAGCTACCAGGATGAACACTAGATACAGGACGGGCAGGGCGACTGGTTGGACGGTTGCTGTTGGGCGACGCGACGATGATAGACCCGCTTGCTGCGGGCGGAACTCTTGAGCCTGATGGTGTAGGAACGGAAACAGCGATCTGGCTGAAAGACGAGGATGAACGAAAGACAGAGCTTGAAGAAGGAATGAGAGGACGAGAGCTGGATGCCACAACATTTAGACTGCTAGTCGGCGAAGAATGTGCTACTGCTGAGCTGGAGCTGTGAATAGGGGTCGACGAGACGACAACAGACGATGAAGTGGCGGCAGGACAGCTCTCTGCTATCATCTGCACATCATCAAACTGCACAATAAGGTTCTCAAGATTGGACGGTGATTGATAGCATTGCAGCAGCAGAGTCAGTGTTGCTGTCGTTGCAGAGGGCTGCCAGGTCCCCTGAAGGCGACGCCATGGAATCGAGCCGCTGGTTCTTACAGAGGCTCGGTCAATGCTCGCGAAGCTGACGCGACTGTACAGATCGCCGTACAGATAGAATGAACAGATATAATCCGAGCCGGGAGGCACAATCATACGCCAGTAAGCAGAAACCGTATATGGAACACCGACTGCTAAGTTTGACAGGGTTTGCTGGATCTGGAAGGCCGACGTCCAATAGCCCGAAACCTGAGCGTATCCTCCGCTATCCACTCCGTCGCCATCGGTCTCGACAGCCACACCACCTGCAAGCAGCTGGAATGACGCCGCATATGTCCAGCCCTCCACACTTTGGTCGAAGGACGGGTTCGAGAGCACATTGGGACAGGTTGGAGATGCACTGGCAGCAGAAACATTGGCTGTAGAGGAGGCAACAGCGAGAACAGATGTGACAGGTGACGTGGTAGGGATGAGTGCAGCAGAGGACGATGTAATAGCGGTAGTGGTAGCTATGGAATTAATTGTCAAAGCTGCGCCATGCCCTAGAACGAGACATGTGGCAATGAGAAGCTTGTGTGACCCCATGTTGCTTGGCCTTGAAGTTTTTGTAAAGAGTGACTAGGTCCGAACCATGAAGCTGTGGTGATGGGGCGCCTAAAAGAATGAACGAGCCGTGAGGGCTCAAGGTGGCTTTGCAGTCTTCAAATCGCGGGCAAATCCATAATCTTGGGTGGAGGCTAATCCAATATATACCTGATTTTCTCGTGGGGAGCTCACAGCAGCTCCATGGTGGCTCGAGACATAGCTGACCTAAGTTGTCGCCAAAGATTCCCGAATCGATCTACAATCCTCACCATTTAAGCGGTCCCTGACTCTCTAGTGGGTCAAGTGGGGCAAGCAGCATCCACCACCTAGTCTTTTCGCTCGAATGCGGGAGATCGAATTCATGAAATTGGTAGAACGTGGACGTTGGTATCAAGAGCTAAGAATGTCACAAAGAGCTGGAGAGGCTCATGAAACCGTTCAATAGTATACAGGTCTGTCTGCTTGTCCAGGTCATGATTCAACACTGTTCTCTCAAGATGCGCCCCACATATCAGAACAATAGTTCGTGTTAGACTGGTGTGGCTTGACACCTCGCATTGCCGTCTCTCTGGGTTATTTGGGCCGACGAAAAACGTCCCCGGATTGGTTTTAACTGGCTAACTCCAGGTTATCAACCAATCGGTGTCCTAGCACTTGGCATGTCCCTGAGCGTGCCACATGGATAGTGTGCTGATGGCACTGATCTGGGATCGCTCGGATATCGCCGATGGTGGAACCGAGGGTCGATAGTTCCACCCGAAGTTTGGTGGGTAGAGCTTCCCCCTTTTTCAAGGCTGCTTTCATCCAAATATGGTGTGAGGGCACCAGTACAGTAAAGATTCCAGATGCAGTTTACGTGAACCAGTGTTCGCATGAGTTTGTAATTCGAATGGTATTTGCGCATAGTACATGAATGCAACAGACAGCTTCACAGATCTCTGATTCTGCCCGTGGAGTGTCACTGGCAGTCTGAACACCATCATTTAGTACGGTCAGTTGCTACTTCTTTGCCAGCCCCACTTTTCCAATCTCAGCTTCCTCATAGATTATTATTATAAGACGCCACATCCAGATCAGTAGTACGATTAAGGACGAACCAGCAAGCCCTGCGCCAGGGCCAGTCGATCGCGATGCCACTATCCTCACCAGTTAGCCGAGTACTCTAGCTCTAGTAAGACAACACAGAAAACCCACCTGGCCACATGAGATAGGTTTATATAGAGGCGGATGCTCATCATCGACGCAAGACGGCACGACCTGACACACAGATTCCGGATTGAATCCCAAGAAGAACGGCATCGAGTATCGCGACGTGCTCTGCCGGTTATAGACGCGATGCACGGTGGACCGGAAGCGGTTGTTGGAAAGCCGTTGCAAGAAATCGCCGATGTTGACCACTAGGGTGCCTGGGATCGGGCGCGCATCCAACCACTCATCGTTCGTGGAAAGAACCTGCAGGCCACCGGACATGTCCTGCCACAGCAGGGTGACGCATTGAATGTCGGTGTGCGAGCCGATACCCACATCCAGCTCTGCGTCGCTGCGGTTCGCAGCATCCGGGGTCCCGGGATAGTGCACATACAGGCCGTCTGCCCCTGGGTGCGTGACCAGGTCGTCGAAGTAGTCCTCCGGGAGGTTGAGAGCGAGAGCGAAGATCCGGATCATCTTGCGGGCGAGATTCAGACGCGCTTGATAGAAAGCGATGGTGGTCTCGCGGAAGCCGGGGAGATGGGCGGTGCCTTCCCATAGAGCGTTGTCGGGGTCATCGGCGGGTAGTGTTGTCGGGTTGGCTTGGGGATCGCGCAGCGGGTTATAGCGCAGGGAAAATGTCTCCTTCTGGTCTATAGTTGGTTAGTCTTATGGTTCGATGGCGGGTGACGAATTTTGAATAGTCTATCTACCCTTCGACTCTGTCTTGTTGATCTGCGTACTTCCAACTCCATGGAACCCATCCATTTGCTTCATTTTTGCGGACGCGACTTTCTGTTTGCCTTCTTCCGGCTGGTGGAAGAAGGCTTTTGCTTGGGAGAGAGCTTCCTGGATCAAGTCCTCCGGGATGCCATGGTTCTTGACGTAGAAGAAGCCAGTGTTTTCCGCAGCGGCGCGAATCTTGGATGCGAGATCCTTTCGTTCCTGAAAATCGCCGTCGATAGGGTTGAGATCGATGATGGGGATCTCATCTTCGGTGGGCAAACGTGGAGGCGCCGTTGACACGCGACGGTACTCTGGCCCAGTCAACGTCAGCAGTTCGACATGGGTGTATTGAGTCTCTGTCGCCATGCTGACACTAGAGTGAATTGAGTTCAGATCTGCCTCGGTTTCAAGGTAAAAGTTGGATGCAATTTGCCACGCTGAAGGTCGTATGCATGTGCAGGTGGTATGTATTTATCCGTTTCAGACTGACGCGGGGAACCCCGCCACGCCAAGCACCTCTCCGCAAGGCTGCCAGGGCATTTATCTGTGACTTACTGGTCACCGAGAATGCCAATTCTCCTTGGCGACCGATAAACTGATTGCGTCTGCCCTACCTGATAAGACGGATTCACCAATCCGAGCAGTCAGGTGGCCGCCACTTATCAGCGTTACACTGAACAGGGGTTCATCCTGGCCTCTTATCTACCGTCGTATTGTCATCCCTGCGTTACAGCTTGGCAAGGTGGCTATATAATCCTCCATCAAATCTCACCGGTGCGATCACACGCGTCCAAAATATGTCGCCGCTACTCTCGACCTTACATCGGAGGTTACTGGTGAAGAGTGTCGATCAGGATGGGAACGAGCGACCAGTTGAGACCCTTGACAATGACTCCATCCGCCCAACCCGCGCCAAAGATCGGACATGGACTCAATTCACCTATGTGATGTTCTGGTTCTCGGCGGTGGCTAATGTCAGCAATCTCTACGCGGCCTCCACCGGCATGACCATGGGGTTGACGATGTGGGAGAGTATTGCCTGTACTTTCGGCGGGCAATTTATGGCGGGATGTCTCATGGCGCTCAATGGACGCGCAGGCGCTATGTATCGCATTCCGTATCCGGTGCTCTGCCGCTCTAGCTTTGGCGTGTGGGGAGCATTGTGGCCGACCTTCAATCGCGCAGTCATGTCCATTGTGTGGAACGGGGTCAACATGACCCAGGGAGCGCAATGTCTATAGTGAGTTTGGCGAGCATCGTCATATGTGACATTGGCTGATTCGCGCAGTGTGTTTCTCCATGCCATCTTCCCCTCGATCGCCCACATCCCAGACCATATGGGTCCCAAGTCAGCGCTTACTTCGGCGCAAATGATCTGCTTCACCGTATATTGGTAAGTTGGATGCTTTGTGCAGCGACGACGGAATCATTCACTAATCCCAGCCAGGCTTATCAACTGCGCATTTCTGGTCGTACCAGTGCCCAAGATGAAGATGCTGGTCTACATTAAAGTAGTCGTCTACTACGGTGGAGCATTGGCCATGCTGGCATGGGTCGTCTCCCTGGCAGGCGGCTCACCCGCAGCTCTCCGTGCATCTTCGACCGTTCACGGACAGGAGAAGAGCTGGCTGATCTGCAAGTTCCTATGGTTGGGCCTGGCCAGCTGCGGGACCTTTATCTCTAATGCAGCAGACTTGCAGCGATATGCGCGCAAGCCCAGCGATGTGATTTGGGGCCAGCTCATTAGCTTTCCGCTGTCTGGGCTGCTGGTTGCAGTGCTGGGCAATGTGATCGCAGGCTCTAGTGAGAGTATGTTTGGAGAGGTCAGTATCTTGATGGGTTGATTGGCTGTATACTGACTTGCGTAGCTTATCTGGAATCCGATTACCTTCCTTGATAAGCTGATGGACGGCGATCGCTACACCCACGGCAATCGCACAGCCTGCGCTTTTATTTCACTAGCATTCATCTACTCGACCGTATTCTCCGCTATTTTCGAGAACTCGATCCCGTATGCTTCCCTCATGCCTTTTTTTACTCCGATCCTCAGCTAATGTATCCTCAGAGCCGGCAACGACATCGCCGCCCTGTGGCCCCGCTACATTACCGTGAAACGGGGTTTCTTCATCTGCGCCAGTAAGCCTTCCTCCCAAGTCTCAACCTCCTCCTCCAACACAATC
Organism: Aspergillus homomorphus CBS 101889; assembly: GCF_003184865.1. NCBI lineage: Eukaryota > Fungi > Ascomycota > Eurotiomycetes > Eurotiales > Aspergillaceae > Aspergillus > Aspergillus homomorphus. Next base: position 132,027 of record NW_020291944.1, on the reverse strand, counting down.
CAAACTCCCTCAATCCCCCCAGATCAAACCTACTAACCCTAAGTCAGTCCTCTCCTTCGCAATCTGCCCATGGTACCTTCTCGCCACGGCCTCAATCTTCATAACCTTCCTGTCATCCTACCAAATCTTCCTCTCCGCCATCGCCGGCATCCTCATCTGCGACTACTACCTAATCCGCCGCGGCCACCTCCACATCCCAGCCCTGTACACCGCCGACCCAGCGGGCTTATACCACTTTCTATACGGTTTCAACCTGCGCGGCTTCGGCGCGTACATCATCGCCGTGGCACCGAATTTCTACGGCTTCCTCTCGCAGATGGGTGTTCGCGCGCCGCTGGGCATCGAGCGGTTTTACTTCGTTGCCTACCCCGTTGGTTTGTTGATTGCGTTCGTGGTGTTTGCGGCACTGTGTTATTTGTGGAGGCCGCCTGGATTTGATGCCGGTGTTGGCTGGATGGAGCCGGTGGATTATTGGGATGAGTTTGATGAGGTTGGTGGTGCTGCTGGGAGGGAGGATGGGGGTGGGTTGGAGGTTGTGGATGTGAGAGTTGGTGGAGTTGGTGGGAAGAATGGGGAAAAGGTTTAGGATTGGTCTGGGTTGAGGTGGTAGTGGGGAGGTTAGGCAGTTCAAGGTTGCTGAATTGATATTCCTTATAACAACAGATATCATTATCTTACAACGACTTAGCACAATAAATCTTCATCAAACTCATTGAGTAACACCAACCACCAATTACCACCTGGCCAACTACCAGGTCTCACAGTAAGGCCGAATGTCAATCTCATGGGTGAAGGACGACCTAGGCTGGGTATGTAGGAACCAGTAAGCCTCCGCAATCTGCATGGCATTATTAGTAAAAGAAACCCCGGTATCGCTGAAACAACATAAGAGCACCCACCCAGTCAGGATCAATCTTCGCATCCGGCTTGTCCTCGTTGTAACCCTTCGTTTGCTCCGTCGCGATTATGCCATCAATAATGGCATGAGCAACGTGAACGCCCTTGGGACCGAACTCACGCGCCAGCGATTGCGCCAGCGCCCGGATGGCGAACTTGCTCATAGCAAACGAACCTAGGCCGGAACCGCCCTTCAATGAGGCCGTTGCACCTGCGAGAATTAGCACCTGAGCCCCCCACAGCGTTGAATGTCATCTGATGGGACGTAGAATCCGTCCTTGGACCCTTGGCGACCGGTACAGTACATCACATACCAGTAAAAACGAGGGTGGGCGGGTAGCTCGATTCCGAGCTCTCCGTCGCGCGAAGCAAAAAGGGCAACACTGCTTTCGAGAAGTTCGTAGCCCCTCTGGCGGTCGATTCCAGGTCACTCAGAAACTCGGAGCCCGAGTCTAGAAAAGGAGAGCGGGAGAATTTGCCGGCGACGTTGAAGACGGCCGCTGCCACGGTCAAATTGGCGCCGAATTGGCTCTCGATTTGCTTCATGGTGGAGTCCATTACCCCGACGTTGGTCACGTCGGCTGGAATGCCTATGGCGGATCCTCCAGCTTGATTGATGCCTTGGACGAGGGGATCGAGACTTGATGGACTGCGCGCGAGCAGCACCACTGGATAAGCCTTGGCGAAGCGGCGAGCGATTGAGGCTCCGGTTCCGGGGCCTGCGCCTGCGATAATGGCGATTGATTTGGACAGCTTGGATGCCATCGTTATTGGCTCTCAGAGTTGAGTCTGCGCGAATTGTTGGAGGAGTAATTGACCCTTTGCTTCGAGTGCAGCGTAATGATGCTGTGTTCTGGAGAAAGTTCTTTCCGCTAACTATCTAATCATATTCTTGACGTAATCATCTGGGGGGCTCGCGGAATGTGCTGGATTTCTGACTAACCATCTCGGGCTTGATTTCAACTCCGCGACAAGCGTGATTACTAAGGGCTTTTAAAGCAGCCACAAAATGCAGGCTTGCAGCAATACGAGAGGGATTACCTGATCTCGGCTTTCTGAAGACGCGAGCTGACTCATGAACAACCCCGCAGTGGGCTGTGCCCATTTTCCATTCACAGGGACCATCTTCCCCAGAAAATACGATCTTGGTATAAATAGCCCAGTAGGATTGACTGTAGAAGATAGCAATAAGCTTACACAACACCTTCTCTGTGCTACAGGATCAACACAAAACCATCATACCTTCAATTTTTCTCTACACAAAGACTCACCAACATGTCTCAAATCCTGACCGTCTTTGGAGCCACTGGCAATCAAGGTGGCTCCGTCATCAAGTCTATACTTGCCGACCCAGTCCTGTCGAAACAGTGGAAGATCCGTGGAGTCACTCGCGACACCACCAAGCCAGCTGCGCAGGCATTAGCCGCCAAAGGAGTTGAACTCGTTTCGGTAAGGCTGTGCTCACCCTACGCACTGAATCCTCGTAAGTCATTAACACACTCTGACAGGCCGATATGTCCTCCACCGAGAGCGCTCTAGCCGCCGTCACCGGAGCCGACACGGTATTCCTGGTGACCAACTTCTGGGAGAGTATGAGCCGCGAGATCGAGGTGGCCCAAGGCAAGGCCGTGACCGATGCGTGCAAGATCGCCAATGTCAAGCACCTCATCTTCTCATCCCTGCTGGATGTCACGAAGATCAGCAACGGCCGCCTTCCTAATCTTAGCCACTTCGACAGCAAGGCTGAGATCGAGCAGTATATCCGAGACAGCGGCGTTCCAGCGACATTCGTCCTGGCGGGTCTGTATACGACCAACTTCTTCGAGATGTTGAACAAGCAGGGTGATGTGTACACCTTGGCCTGGCCGGTTGATATGGACAAGGCGCAGGTGCCGTTGTTCGATCCTGCTGAGGATACTGGTATGCGTCCTCATCGTTATTCCGTTGAATGAAGTGTGGTACTCATGATCTTGATTGCAGGTAAATTTGTGAAAGCAGCCATCAAGCACTTCCCAGCGACTGCTGGTCAACGCATACTGGCGGCAGAGGAGTACTACTCACCCCGCCAGATTGTAGAGGAGTTCCAAGAAGTCACGGGCTACAAGGCTCAGACCGCTCAAGTCCCTGCAGATGTGTTCAAGTCGTTCCTGCCAGAAAATATCGCACAGGAGATACTGGAAAATATCCTGCTGCTTGAAATCCCGGGGTATTATGCCGGCGAGTCTCTCGCCCCATCGCGCAAGCTCCTCGATGAGGATGACAAGCCCACCACATGGAAGGAGTTTGTGGCGCGCAACAAGGGGAAGTTCTGATGACTATCATGGATTGTTAAGTTATAGTATGTGAATTGTTATTTATTTTCCTAGAAAAGGTGGTATATATCCCCCCCCCAGTGAGATATACCCAGACAACAAATTGAATCAATCAAGTTTTTATTATGTCGTTAGAGACGCGACTGCTTAAAAGTCAGATGTGGATGAGTCGCTGCTTGTCCCATCATGCCTGTAATCAGCATCATACAGTTGATCATCCGTTTCGCCACTACCGTCTGTCTGGTAATCCTGATCACCCGCATCAACATCATCCGTGTTGTTGGTCTTATCATCGGACATATCGTCTGATTCATCCAAAGTGCCGGAATCCCCATCCGAAGTATCAGATGGATCCGATGGATCCATTTCACGGGAAGTATCGACTGAGCCAACTTGTTCATGCTTGACATCGCTTGACCTGGGTGGGGCATGAGGCTGTTCATGTTTGACAGCATCTGCGCCGTGCGCATCTTCAACCCGTCCACCTTTGACACCAGCGGAGATGTCAGAACCAACTGATGTATCCGTCCGGTCACTTGAGACATCATCCGAGACATCCATTTTCTCATACGCATCATCCGAGTTCTGAGAACCACCCACTTGCTCAGAGGCGTCATCAACCTCTTCTCCTGCACCATCAGTATTCACGCACCCACCGAATAGTTGCCCACCAAGACCCCGTTCGACCAGTCTGGTGAACCGCACCACCACCCCGAGCCTGCTCAAGAGCACTCCCCCATTGAACGCCTCCACCCACCGGCCCCAGACTCGCAAAAGACCAATCCGCATAAGCCGGAACCTGCTCTCGCAGTATAAAGCCTATCTCGGCCGCCGAGTCATCCAGCCGATTGGCCGCTTGCTGCATCGAAGCTCTAGCTGCCTGCAAGACCGTGACGGCTTCTTGCAAGCCATCCGTTGCCCCAGGGAGTCTCGGTCTCGGCCGTGTTCCCCCTGGGTTAGCTTGCATGTAGTCGCGCACTCTCCTTGCATGCGATACCTCGGCTGCGGTGAATTGTAATACTGCACTCATCGTCCGGAAGAGCCTCGCCCGTTGATGATATTCTTGCGCGGAATCTGCGTTCGACATCTCAAACTTTCGATAAAGGACACAGTGTGATCCAGTGCGGGTGAATATGTAAGAGTATCGAACGGAAAGGAGGAGGGAGGGGGGTGGTAGTTGAAGGGATGTCGATGGGTTTACGAGATGCAGACCCCGTTCTATATAAGGGCTGTCAGCGCAGAATGATCATGCTATGAATGAAAATTTCGGCCTTCTGAATCTGAAGAGCAAGCAGTACAAAGGATTCCCTGATTTCTTCAATGGAGCTTTTTAGAGCTCACTTGGAAATCAATGAACCTGATCAACTCGGTCGGGACTCTCCGCCACGCTGATGGCAGAGTTGTATCCGCGACTCAATGTTTCTGTACCAGATACAGCAGGGATTCATTACTGCAGAATGTACTACAGGTGGCTGCATATGGCTCAACTCGGTGGTTTCTCACATATGCATCTGATTTTCTCTATATAACTTCATTTCTCTATGAGCTTTGTGCGTTCCTGGTGAATAGTTGCTTCAACGAAGCATCCCCATAGTTTACTACAATTGGGCAGGCTCAATCACGTAATTACACTGTGAATGAGATTGTATATGACGCAGGCGAAGAGTGTTGGGAAAGGGCCACAGCACAAATCCCCTGATCTAAAATTAGCTTGGTCAGATCGAGAGTAGCCCCTAGTCATGCTGGTCTCTTCTGCCGGCCTGTAGATCGCGTATAGAGCTCAATGGTAGACGCACGGTTGCTGCATACGCCGGCTAATGCTCGATCCACTGGGCCACATAATATCTGGTTTTCCTCTTGCTTGAAATTGTTATTTACTGAATCTCCAATAATTTGTGGCTTTATACCTTTTCTATTATTTGTTCATGATAAAATATGCCACACACGTGTCATTGACGAGCTGATGTGGGAGTACGTGGCTCATAGCCGATAAACGCCCTCAAGTCATCGTCGAATCACCGAGTATATCAGTGTTGGTCACCCCCCTGCTCATCTGTTGGCTCAGGCTCACCTTCAGATTGTGCGGTAGCATCGGTTGCAGGGACCGGTTGCTCGATATCTTTTAAGAGGAATGCCAAATACTCTCGAACCTCGTGATACAAGCTCTCTTCTTCATCCGAGACGTTATTACTGTAGAATTCCATCGCAAATTGATCCCACGATATTGACTTGGTTGGTCAATTCGACGAAACTGCATCTGCAGATGTTATGCCTGTCATAGATGCGCCAGACATCCTGCTCGTCGTCCGCCTTCTCCATGTCTTCCAAGAGAAGCCCAGATGCTTCTAGATTCTTCCGGCATTTGGCCAGCAGGTCCGCCACTTTAATCTGGTCAGCCACCTGTGGGGCTCGCTCTTGGAAGCGCCGCAAACTTTCCAGCACTTGTTGCTCGTCAGCGTGTTGCGCCTCTGTCTTCTCCTGGAGCTGCTCTAGCAGTGATTTGTCCAGTTCGTCCAGCATTTTCCAGATGCGGCAACTAGCCTGTACTTCCAGGTAGTCACGTTTTGTAGCTCGATTGACGAAAGGGCAGGCTGTTGGTATTGGGGTAGGTCAGGTCGCGTGTTGGTGTCGGTGGGATTTGAATATGATCCGGACATGATTTTCATCCTTTATATATACGGAGCTCTGCCTCGAGTGAAAGGCCACGAAAAGTCGATTTTCATTGTAAGGCTGGGCAATGCGAACATAACAAAGAGATTTCAGGCCATTTTCTCTGGGCCTTTCCGAACCATGAGCTAATGTCCGCTGGCTTACGTGTATTCGATTAACATGTACTGTGCAAGCTACATTGTTCAAGAAGATGTGTATAAGCCCCGTTCATGAGAGAATAAAGAAGGTGCGGACCTAATTGTTGAAGAATACCCTCTACTTCGATTAATCCGGGAGAGGAGCTGTTTAATCAGAGACCCGGGACATGCTTGTACCCACATTCATGATAAGCAAAACGAGGAGAGGGCCGGAAAGCTAATGCTAACTGGAGTCTATCGTAATCTGTGCAGCAAACTTGTTATTCTTTGCCTTATCTTCGTATACACAACGATATCAGAGAGTCATCAGTGACTTTGAAAAACTTGGCTTGTAGTGGTGTATGTATAGCTGAATATGTGGGATCCGCTTAATCCCGTCTAATCAAGCTCTTCTAGCTTATACTGATAGATTGATCATATCATTTGTTTTCCGCGGGAATTCTGCTTTTCCTCTCCTTGCGCTTAATTTGCCGCCCAAGTCGGGTGTACAAGTATAGATGCATAGTTCGAATTACATAATGCTGGATAAAAAAAACTAGCCCGGTAATCTTGCTTCTAGAGTTTGAGCTTTAGCGCTAGCCTTGCTATGGTCTTTACGATTGGGATAGAGGTACTGGAATAGCAGTAATAGTAAGCAAGCAGTAGGAAGGGTTTGTGATTTACCGTGTTTTAGTAAGTGGAAATAGTGATAACAACTACAGACACAGCACCAGGATTCTCTCAGGGTCTTGCTACAATGAGACATCGTTGAGAATCATAGAAAGTAATGGATTACAGCAATATTTCGTGAGTAAATTGATATAAATACCTATATATGCTATAACACCCGAGAGCACATAACTGGGGCGCATGGAGACTATCAGAGACAAGTGATGTTCTCCACACTCAAGCCAAGGGGTGAGCATCATAACTATCAAGCAGCCGCTTGCGTAGCCGCTAAGCTAGTAGCTTAAAGCAGCTCGACCGTGGCATACTCATCAAGGTCACTTCCAGCTTCCATAGCCTTGAAAGTCGCTTCATCAACCTCCGTCACATGGACCGTCTTTTCATTTGCTTCCAATTCGGCCACGCGCTCGGACAACTTCTTCACCTGAGCCTCTAGCAGCTGCACTTGCTCCCCATTCTCTTCTATGGAGCCGACGTATTCTTCCAGAAAATGGCACAGAGCGATATCTATGTTCACTTCATACTCTGAATGCACTTTTCGCTGGTAAAGGAACTCCCTCATCTTCGCGCAGACTGCTAGCACGAGCCATGCGATTGTCCCTGCGCAACCTATGGTAGTGAAAAGCACACAGATACAGTCGTCAGACATCTTCGGGTTGGAATCGGAGCCTCGATGCTTAAATTATCACAGTCGAAAGAGGGAAGATAGAGGCGATGAGGGGTGGTGTTGGAGTCTTTGTAATTGTAGTGCGTTGGGGTGGACAGAAATTAGGCATGCTGGCGAACCTTGGACTTAAATAGAGCAGCGGACACTTGCATGTGGCTGAAATAAAGATAGCTTAGGACAATGAAAATTTAGCTGTATTAAAATGGGATAACGAAGCTAACGCAGAGACAATCAAATGCACGGTGTGATTAAAGTAAGATAAAGTGTCTTCCGCTTTGTGTACCGGGAGTGTTCCTGAGCAATTCTTGTACTCGGCTATTCTATGTTGGCTTCATGGATAAAGCTTTGATGATATGGACAATGAGCATTGTTGAAGATAGTATATTCTCTTTGTTACCTTTCTTTCTTATTCACGAACATTATTTACAGACACTGGAGTGTGAAAGGCGTGGGCACTGAGTTCTATGTTAGACTATTGTCTTTGAATGAGTGCCCATCGCATTTTTTACCAAATTAAATTGTAGATATAGGTTAGATCGAGGTAGCTTATTAATCTTGACAGGCGCTCGTTACTTGATCAAAGAATGCGCGTCGCACGGGTTTGTGGTTAGCCAACCCAATAGCCTTGCTTGAGGGACTGAGAGATATAACATCAAAGACAAATGAATCAAACCATCTTTGTACAGCAGCTGTGAATGTGCATCACAAGTCCATGTCAGAATTTCTTAGAGAATATGGCATGATTTATTGCTGTCCACTTGTGATTTCATTGTTCCATTCTGCTAGGTTGACCGTCTCTGTTCGATGCGTGCTATCGTTGGTAGTCATTGGTAATGCAGCGAGGATAACTCCTGTGTTTTCTGGTTCTGCCTTTCGCGTGAACAATGCTCTGCATATAATATGGGCTTTCGACGATGTTCAGTCAGGCAACGGACTTACCGTGTCACTCAGGATTTTCATACAGGGACGATTGGTGGCTGGCACCAATTCTGAGATTATGCCAGCGAATAGCGCCAATGCCATCAGTAGCACCGGTGTTGCGGAAGCTGCCGCCCTTTGCACCACCTCAAAAGAGAACAGCAGCAAGCGACGACAGTTCGGGATCTGATACATCGACCTTCCCATCTACTTGCATCCTTCACTATTCCCGGTAAGAATACATCACTGTTGGGTTCTCTGCACAACCACGAACAGCAAATGATCATTCAGCTCATACGCTACCCATAGTACCAGAAAAGTCCGTTCGCCGCGATCAATGCAAGTCCTCGGATGGTCCGCTCGCGCGGTGCCGGAGCTTAAGACACTGGAGATGCGGGGTAAGCGTATCAACTCGTCTCCCAGACAAGCGGATTTAACAACGGAGTTATAGCTAGGGTGAGGGGTAGCCTACTTACGAAAAGCATCCTGACAAAGAACAGTGTTTGGTGAACAGCGGTGCATTGAGTCGGGGCGGACTAGGGTGCTTGGGCCTTTTTTTTGTTTGTCTTTTGATGGATGCTGACAGGGTTCTTGCTGACATCAAAGAGCGAGATTTGCTAAGAAGAACAGGGATAGATTAAGTCATACTAGGATAGTCTAGCTTTACTAAACATCAAATTCAAAGTTGAGACAGAAACGAGCTTAGGACCTATTATGAACGTAGTAAGTCAGTCAGTCTGATGGCAGGTGTGCAAAGCGACCGCTGCGGGTGGCAACGCTGCTTCCACGTGCGGTCGGGTATCGTGCCGAGTGAGTCTGTGTTCCTTGCACTCGCTGCTCACAGTCAGCCAGCATAACGCTTTCAAGGATCATAACTAGCTACTTATGTTGTGATTCTGCTCGGAAACGATCAACCTACACGAGAAATTGTGGCCAGACCAGCGCGAGAGTGCAGCAACTGGTCAATTCAGTCTTGAAAGTGGGCCACTGACTCAGTGGGACCGGGTAAGTCCTGAACAATATCTCCCATAGGCTGCAGACAAAGCACTGAATCAGCGTTTCCTCCCCGGCCTCTGCCCTCAAATCAGATCCATCATCGAAAAGCCTGAAAACTGGGCCCTTAACGCCTATCCCCGTCCAACACATCTGCTGCTTGGCTTCACTTGCATGTCTGCAGCCACTTGACCAATCAGATCTGGGGATGGCTGCTCCGGCATTCGACATAAAGTCTTGTGCACATGCACAAGGTGGTTTCCAGCCGAAATCGCCGATAGCTCCTGGGTTTATGCATTGGCTTTATGCGGCCGACCTTTTGGCCCCGTCAACAGCTCATTTTATAAGAAACAGGTGTCGCTGTGCTTGGGCCTGCTGTAAACACTCTTCCGCTCTTTATCTTTCTTCTTCTGGTACATACTTAATTCTGTGGTAGTTCAGTCTCCTTCACCTTACTTGCCGCTCGTTACACTCACTCCTCTTATCACTATCTAACAATCGTCTTCAATCTAATCTCCATAGCAAAGAATCTCCGATTCGCGGAACATCCGGCCTCGAGGGATGGACGACATCGAAAGCCAACGGCGTCTTTCGGAGAAATCCGCATACTCGGGCACATCCAACGACCAGCCCACGCTAACAGAAGAAACACCCGCCCCGGCCACAGCGACACCACCGAAACCGCTGTTCCCTGAAACCGATCTGAGTCGAGGCATTGTGGGGTGGGATGGGCAGGATGATCCTCATAACCCCCAGAACTTCGCGAATGGACGCAAATGGGGCCTGCTCGCCCTGATCAGCTCCATCACCTTCATCTCGCCTCTCGCCTCGAGTATGTTCTCGCCCGCCGTGGGATACGTCGGGAAGGACTTCGGCGTGTCTAATGAGTATTTGCTCTCTTTCAGTGTCACGATCTTCCTACTGGGGTATACAGTATGTGCGACTACAAACCTCATCCTGCGCATCGCTAATAAGCAAACTAGGTCGGTCCTCTCTTCCTCGCCCCGCTCAGTGAGATCTACGGCCGTCGCATCGTCCTCAGCTGTGCCAACTGGTTCTTTGTCGTCTGGCAGATCGGCTGCGCGCTTGCTCCCAACATCTCCGCTCTGATCGTCTTCCGTCTTCTCGCCGGTATGGGCGGTGTAGGCAGTCTCACACTCGGTGCCGGCGTCATCGCCGATCTCTTCCCCGTCGAACAGCGCGGAATGGCCACATCCATCTGGGCCCTCGGGCCGCTAATCGGCCCCGTCGCCGGACCCATCGCCGGCGGCTTCATCGGCCAGACCATTGGCTGGCGCTGGGTATTCTGGATCCTGCTGATCGCAGGCGGAGCGATCTCCGCGGGCATCGAGGTGCTCAACCGGGAGACCTATGCCCCCGTCCTCATCCGATGGAAGACGGAGAAACTCTCCAAGGAATTGGGCCGATCCGACCTACGCAGCGCGTACGACAAAAGCGCGGCACGGCCCAGTCTAGGCGAAGCGCTCAAACTAGGTCTCAGCCGACCGCTGCTGCTGCTCTTCAAGTCGCCAATCGTGCTGCTGCTGTCGATCTATATGGCGTTCGTGTACGGGCTGCTGTACCTGTTCTTCACGACGATCTCGTCGGTGTTCCAGGAGGACTACGGGTGGACGACAGGGATCTCGGGACTGGCGTACCTGGGAATTGGGATCGGATTCATGACGGGGCTGGCGCTGATCGCGTTCACGAGCGACCGCATCGTGGGCAAGCTGACGGCGCGCAACGGTGGCGTCTTCGAGCCCGAGATGCGTCTCGTCACTATGATCTTCTTCTCGTGCATCCTGCCCATCAGCTTCTTTTGGTACGGCTGGTCCGCCAAGTACCACGTCCACTGGATCGTCCCCATCATCGGTATGGCCCCCTTCGGCATCGGCATGATGGGCATCTACATGCCTATCCAGACCTACGTCATCGACTGCTACCCTGCCTATGCGGCGTCTGCGAACGCGGCCCTCACTGCCACGCGCTCGCTGGTCGGTGCTCTGCTCCCGCTGGCGGGCCCGGCTATGTTCCAGGCGTTGGGCCTGGGATGGGGCAACTCGTTGCTCGGGTTCATTGCTGTCGCGTTTGTGCCTGTGCCCATTCTGTTCAATCGGTACGGGAAGGTGGTTCGCGAGAGGTTTCCTGTCGAGCTGGACGGGAGTGGCAAGAAGTAGGTAGGTTGCGAGTTCATGCTTGGGCTGGAGTTGATGTGGACAAGAGTGAAAAATGCTATAGAGTGAATAGAGGCCGAATAGACATGATTAGTGCTGGTGTTCGGTGTCAACATGCGTCGTGCCTCGGTCGTGGCTTCCACTGCTCGTCTTCGAGTTCTCACGCGACATAGAAGCTTGTAGAAAAAGGAGTATCGTAGTCTCAGCTCATGTGGGTTCACAATTCATGGAAAACTTAAGAACCAGAAACTTGGAGATGGGGGAAACGAGCGGGAGTTATAGGGAGCGCGATACGGCAGCCACGAGGATCACTGATGCTATTACATACAAGGAACCTTGAAGGAACATACATGCCCCGAGGAAGGAGCTGTGGACCATACTAAGGATAGAGTGAATAAGTACATATATGATGCAGGAAAGGAATGCTCTTGGGGAATCTACGTCTCTGGCTTCTCCCGGGGCGCCAATATAATAAATGTATCAACTTGCTCCAACAGAAGTCATAGTCAAGTAAGCGGACTATACACTTCATTCCAGGCGGTACAAAGCGAAAGAAGAATAAAGATAGGTATATTCAGGGTCTATCCTATATGTTTAGATTGCACTCAATGTGCAAGCGCTACACCTCCCACTCCTTCCGAAGCAGCTCTTTCCAAGCCTCAAACTCCATCTCCTCGCCATCCACCACCACCGCGCCCTTTGCCACCGGCTGCGGGCGTGGTGGCACATACACGAAGCTAGACACGTGGTTGCCGCTGCACCGATTGATGGCCATGGTGCCCTCGGCGAGCATCTTGGTGCAGTCTGCACAGAACGAGTCGAAGCAGATGGTGCACAGCGAGATATCATCGGGAACCGACCATTCACGGTGGCACGGCCCGTCGCATGTCCACAGACGCAGCTCATCCTCCTCCTCGTCCTCGTCGGCCGTCTCGCCGTCGGCCTTCTCCTCGCGCGCGCCCATAGCGTAGGCCACAGCAAGGATGCTCTTGGTGTCGCCGGCCGCCAGCAGCGCCGTCAGTAGATTGATCAGCCCCATCTGGTCATTCTCCGGGTCATCGTCGGACAAGATCTGGATACCGGCCTTGATGACCGGCCGCACCAGGGCGCGAGCCTCGCTGTGCTGCCCCTTCAGCCGATGGTAGACCGCGAGCGCGAGCCCCGATGCGCTCTGCAGGATGTACGCGAACGAGTTGCCGTCGCACTTGACCTGCGCCACCAGCTTCTCCAGCTTCGTCGCTGCCTCGTCCGCCTCGGGCGTGTTGGTCCCGGCGTTCACGGCCTCGGCAAGATAGTGCTGCGACAGCCGATGCGCGGCCTGCAGCTTGATAAGCCCGATCTGGGTCTCGTCCGCGGACGAGACATAGGTGTTCATGATCGCCTCCCACCGCTTCACTGCCTGGGCCTGGTCATGCAGGAACTCGCTGTAGATGCGCGCCAGGCCCAGCTCGATGTTGGCCGCCGTGACGGTCTTCAGCGCCCTGCGGGCCGTGCGGGCGGCCACCCGCCACGCTTCAACCATCAGGCTGAGCGTCCCCGTCTCCAACGCCGCTGCCAGCGCGAAGTTCAGGAACGGGTCATCGCAGTCGCTGTTCAGCCATACTGTCTGCGTCAACCGCGAGTAATCCTCGTCCGGGACCGGGGTGTCGGCTAAATGCCTTAGCAGGTCAATGATGGCTTGATGTTCGTGGGCCTTGTGATAATGCTCCAGCAGCGCGTTGATGCAGGTGTTACAGTACGGGGTGGATTGGTATGCCTTCGCGAAGCATTCATGCCATTTGTCCAGATTGCCCAGCTGTTTGTAGCTATCGCCTAGTCGCTCGAGGATGGCGTGGATCCCCAGCTTCAGGTCCATCGCCTCGGGAGCATCTGCGATCGCCTGGGAAATTAGCTTCGCGGCTTCCTCGTCGTATTCGATCGCCTGCTGGTAGTTATGTTGCAGTTTACAGGTCATGGCCATCCCCGGCCTGGTTAGCCACTCGTTCGGGTCGAGCTCCAAGGCCTTGGTGAAGTACTCCAGCGCCGAATCGAGATGTCCGACCTCGCGAAGAGCGATGGCACAGCGTCGGTACCACAGCGCGGTCTTCTCCATTCCGCCGAACTCAGCCGCCTCAATCAACTCCGCAGCGCTGGGGTCAAACGTTTCCAGAAAATCGACCTCTTTTCCCTTTTGGAGGCTCTGGTAGCTCCAGACTACGGCGGCAACAGGACAGGCATTCCACGTCTTCTCGCATAGCCACTTTTTGGCACAGAACATGACCACCGGCTCGAAGGTGGTGATCGGGTCTGCTTCAGTGGCAGAGATGAATCCACGCTCCTCCTCCGAGAGAGAGGCAACCACCTCCTCGTCCTCCCACCACTTCCGCACCGACCGGATGCTGGCGGTGGTGAAGGACCATGCCTGACGGCCGATCCACACGGCCATCACTTCCTCGGATCGGAGCACGGTGAGCAGCAGCTGTGCGATTTTTTTCCTGTCTTCAAGCGAGCATTCCGAGGGGGTGGTGCTAAGAAGATGATAGACCCAATTCTGCGCCGCATGGGTGAGCATGGCTATGGAATCATTTGCTTTGTCCGCTAATGTACTATCCGCGAATAGACGTAGGAGGGTCTTGAGGACGTGGGCTTTGGCCTCCCGATAATTCACTCCTACCGCCAGATGATCTTCTCTGGCAGATACCTTGCCCTCGGTCTCGTCACGGAAGAAGTCCCCGATGAAGGCATGGCAGAAGGTGACGGTCGTCGTCTGCAGATCGGAGTTGAAGTCGGTAAAGTTGTCCACATCCTCGAACGCCTCCTCGCTCTGGTCGGCCTCGTCATCCGATGCGTCGAAGATGCCCGGCTTAGTCGAAATGTTCTGCAACTCCGCCGTCGTGAGACTGTCCTCTCGGTCGAGTGAGAAGAAGGATGCGAACTGTCGACGAAGCGCACCTTCTAGATAGATCATGCCATCACCTTCGGGCGATTTCAGTCGGAGTAGATCGTCGACGAGGCCAAGGGTGAGCGGCTGTTGCGAGCACGCCACCCATTGGAGGATCTCGTTCAGGTACTCGAGCTCCTCCTCGTTGGAGATCATCGAGAAGTTGGCGAGCACGTGGCGCAGAATCTCTTTCAGACCCTTGGGAGGGTCGTCAAGGGCTTTCCGCATGCTGCTTTCGTTGCGCTTCTTCACCAGCTCCTGCAACATCAGATTGACCCACAGAAACATGCCCTCCGCCCCGGCCGACAACTTTTCTACAATCTCCTGGCGCAGCTTGGCCGACACCCGGCGCAGCACCACCGACTTCTTGATGCTGGCGTGGATGTACTGGTTAATGTCGTCCGAGTTCTTCTGCGTCGTCACGTGGATGGTCGGAACCTCCACCTCGAGCCCTTCCAGCAGCTGGTCGCTGATATGGGGCCGCCCCACGATCGCCAGCTGCAGACGCACCGCGTGCGGGCTGTCGTACAGATCCTTGGCGAGGCCTAGGAATCGCTTGCGCTCTTCGTCCGAGGCTTCGTCCACTGCATCCAGGAGGATGTACACGCGCCCGTCGACGTTGGGCTTCTTGAGGAAGTAGTCAACAAACAACCGCCGCCACGCACTCTCCAGACTGTTGATCATTTCGTATCGCTCAACGCTCGCGATGTGTCGCTGATACACGGGATCGCTCTTGCTGATCTGGAAGGCGAGATCGCGCAGGGCCGCATGGATGGAGCGGGTGTCGGGGTTATCATCTTTGAAAAAGAAGTACCCCACGGAGACAAGCGATGTGCTCTGCGTCCCCAGGGTATACTGTTCGCGCAGCAGGCTGATGATGTTGGTGGAGAGGTACGATTTGCCGGCGCCGGGGTTGCCAGACACGAAGATGACGGGTGTATCGCGGCGTAACCAACTCTGGAAGATCCCCTCATGTCGCACCCAGTCGCCGGTGCCGGGAATGCGCGCCTTGTTGATCTTCTCGTACCAGTCCTGGGCGTAATCCGTCTTGGAGGGCCGCAGGATCTGCGCGACCAGATCGTGTAGCGTCTTGTCGCCGTCCTGGGCTCTCTCGCCGGCCGACACCACCAACGTACTCAGCATCTCCTGCACCTCGGTAACCTGGTAGCTCATCTGCTGCACCGTCATCCCGGTCTCCGTGACCGTCGCGTTAGTGCTGGTGACCGTGACGGCGAGTTCGTCGACGACGCGGCCGGTGCGTTTCGATTCAGTCAGGGTCTCCGCGCCGACCAGCCGCGCCTCGACGCTGGTCAGCTTATCCAGTTTACCCATGGCGGCTTGGATCGCATCGTTGCTTCCGAGGAGGATGTTGCGGGTGAACTTGAGCAGACGGCCGCGACGGATGGCCTTAGTTGCTAAGGCGAAGATCTCGAGCAGCGTGACCAGGATATCGGCGAGCTTATCGCTCAGGGCGTCCGAGATCGCTTCCTGGCTGTAAGCTTTGAGTCGAATCGTGAAATCCTTTGATGCAGTTAGCAGACACCGCCTAGCAAGCGTCAACACCCCACAATTGCCGAGTAGGGTGACCTACCTTCAACGTTCCCATCAGCCCCTGAATCGCATCATACGAGGTAGAAACCCCCTTCGCAGCACCCATCAAATACGTGACCGCACCAAAGACCAAACTACTAGGCGCGAACACCATCGCGGCGCCCCCAGCCGCGAGGTTCCCGAACAATTCCACAGGAACCAGCGCAGCCTTAAGCACATCAAAGAGCACCCCGCGCTTCTCGCGAAACTCACTGAACTTGGCATTCTGCACATCGATCGCACTAATGAGATCATTAACACTCCGAATGGAAGCCAGGACCTCGACATCGAGAGTCTCATCCGTGATCTCGCGGTATTTCTGAATCGCCCGGTCGTAGATAGCGGGTATCTGGTTTTTCGGGCCCGCCATGACGGACAGCTATAGTCCCGATTCACGGTGCCTGACTGACTTGAATTGATGGAGGGGTGTAGCATTGTATTTAAGACTGATGATCACGGGTCAGCTGAGGCGGGGATGTCAGCTTTCAGTACAGCGATAAGACGACAAGGCTGTCTGTCTCTGTCACACAACCTCATCCGGCCCCACTCAGCTGAAGACTGTTGCGGACACTTCCGCTGATTAGGGCTGAGCCATTGGTGCTGCTGTTCCCGTCTGGTCCACTTATACGAGGTACCTTACCTAGATAGATACAATCATACAATGTACTGTACTAAGTAAGATGCAGGGGGGATAAATCCAATCCAATCGGATCTGATCTGATCAGGCAGGGGGCGACCGGGGATGTCTGTGCGTGTTCAATGAGCGATCAGGAGTGTGCACTGTGCAGGGGCATACCTAACTAGAGTACTTAACTGCTGCCTTACCAAAGTAATGACACCGAACCAGATGAGACGACCAAGCAACAAAGCATTTCAGTAATGTGACAACAAGAACAGTGACAACTTGGTGCTTTTGGGATAACCATAGTCGTACTCTCATTTTTCCCACTGGTACCGATAGAAAGATTTGGAGTGGCCTTGCTGCGGTACCCAGTATTCGCGGAGAGTTAGTCTCTCGTCCCTGCCTTAGCTTCCTCCAGTGCCAACAGAGATGACGCCACCATCTGCATGTAACACATATTCATTGCGGAAAGAAGTTGTCTCTTGAAAGAAAAAAGAGAAAAACATACAACAGAAGGGATTCGCTGGTGGTCACCCACCCAACTACTAACCTCCCGGCGTGTGGCTTAAGTACGGCTGAGCGGACGGGAAGCCCTGTTTTCCACACCCTGTGGTCGTATGTGCTAGAGTTACCTTCTCTACGCATTATATCGAGCAAAAAGAAAAGAGAGAAAAAGGACCATCACCATCGATCAAGTGGGTATATTGCAGCATGTACCACTTTTCGTTATATGAATTTATGTATCCTCAATTCTTTTTCCAGTCTAATGGTCCAGACTCGGAAGCAAGTAAGCTGCAGCGGTGCTGCTCACTCAGAGACTATAGCCCGGTAAAGGCGCTCCACCTTGTAGTTTCCGCGCAATATATATTTAGCAGCTGGGAATATGGTAACGTTCACAGCAATACTGATTTGTGCCAGTTCTCACCACTTCGTGGCATTCCGTTTAATCTCTCAAGACACCTTGTTCATCGGCTCAGTGACATGAAACTGAGCTGGGTGAAGAGAGGATTCACCACTCTCGCACTACTCCCCAGTACACAGCTGAACTTCATCTTATGTAGGTCACCGTACGACAATCATTCCCCTGAGCCAGGCAGCGCATCCAAAGTAGGCCAATGAGGTTTCCGGGTTCCAATCCTAACCGATGCAAGCATGCTGACACTCTGCTCATAAGATTCCGACAGCCCATTGTTGGGCTGGGAGATCCGATCCTGCGACGACGAACCGTCAATCCAAACAGAAACCTGAACTCGCGGTTCAATGCTCCGGTAATCGAATCGTTCTCGCCCGACTCGTCCCCGTAGCTCGATGACATAAAGCTCAGGCTGGGCGCCTGTCTCGCCAGGCTACCCAAACTGTACTCGCCATCCTTGAAAACCGGCCAGATGGGGCCCCTGCTCTCCATGGAAGACGAACCTCCACCCAGCGACGATGCATGCTGCCCACTGGAGTCTTCGCCGGACGAGAGCAAGTTCTTCACACCCTCTTTAGCCTTGCGCTGTGCAAAGCTCTTCGCCCCTCTCTTGACGGCCTTGACAGCTATCTTCTTCACTGCCTTCCCCGTGAGCTTCTCCCCCCCTGACTTCGCGGCCTTCATGATAGCTGCCGACCCGGCTCGACCCAGCGCCTTTTTTTCGCGCTGAAGACAGCGGTCTTCAATCCCCACTTGACTGCTTGTTTACCGAACTTGCCCCCTAGCCCACCGATTGCTCCGCTCAGCGCGCCGCCGCTGATACTGGCCCACGTGATTTGATTGCCTTCCACCAGGTCGCCCAGCGCACCCGCCGTGACTTCGACAGCAACCCCAACCGCCACAGCCACGCCGACCTGCACCTCCAGGCTTGCACCACCGGTGAGAACCCCGAGTGCAATGCTACCTGCGACGTCAGCGATGGTCGTGATTAGGTCCTTCCACCCGAACTCTATGCCGAAAAGACTGAAATAGCCGCTGGGATCCAGGCGGGTGATGGGATCGTCCAGGCAGTGGACGTAGGAGTTGACCTCGCCCGAGGTGAAGGGGCTCCAGGGATCATCGACCTGGAGCAAGGTACAATCAACCCCAGTTGTTGATTATCTGTCTTCGTATCCGAATAGTTGTTGTCGGTAGGTCCTGCCGTACCAAGCAGAACATATTCTGTTGCCGCTAGGGCCGGACGAACTGTTTTCAATGCGCATTGTAGGCATGCGAAAACCCTGCCCCATAATAGAGAAATCTAGATCTGGTACGCGAATAGTATAACTAATGCTACTGCCTGGGCTTGCATATCATCCTAGAAGATTAGGTGAGAGAGCAAGACTGTCACGGGTTCCTAGAATTTATGCCCGTGGTAACTTGACAACTGATCATCCCCTGATTGATCTAGCTACAGAATGCCAGAATTCGTTCAATTCTTCAACAAGATCCGATGTGGTGTAATGGTCAACATCGCTGTCTCTCACACAGCAGCTCGGGGTTCGATTCCCCGCATCGGAATTTTTTTTTGTCCTTTTCCTTTTTCATGGCCATCTTGCGAGTTGAACCGGTGGAGATGCAAAAGTCTGCAGCGGGTCTCGGAGATGTGGTTTGTGCGCGGGACTACCACTTCATCGGGCCCAATCGGAACCCGACCAACTGCCGTGGACCCAGCAAAGAGTTTCAATGTTTATCTGAGGTGGGTGGTGTCGAAGAACACATTGATCATGTTGGTTTCGTTCATGAATGCGCCAGGCAGGACCTCTCGTCTGATCTTTTAGGATGATATGCCCCCAGACATAAATAATACCCTATAGCATTCACAAAACAGATCTAGAGTCCTTTGCTATAGTTTGCGAAGAATAACTCGAACTAGTGAAAAGATGTAAATCCAAAAATCAATGCAATGATGTCTCTCTCCATGTACCAATTGATGTAGCAATTATGGCAGCGGACTGTTATGATGTGGGTACAGATTTATTTATCTGCTTGAACTACTCAGCGTCGAAAGGGAGATCATCTCTTCATCAAATAAGCAGCCACCCGTATCTGAATTTCTATGGCATACACTAAGGCTTTCAAAATTGTAGGGAAGATGTTATCACTACATTGCGTATAGATGTAACCGCTTTTTTGAGGCCGAATGTATTGTGTGTCAGCGTATTATATCAGGGATTGTCTACAAAGTTTGTTATATCAAGTATGCATTAGAGTGTTGTATATATGAAAAAAGTCAATATCAAGGTTAGTATAAACCTTGATACTACAGCCTTACTCGGATGGCATAACAGGGTGGTTATCTATACGAGAGGTAGGTAATTATAACAACTTCACAGATTTAACAAGTCCGGCCGAATCCTCCGTCTCCGAAGCACTCGTAATGCTAAAGTTACTCAAACAGTACCAATTTCCTATATGACTCAAAGACACAAGCAAAAACACAATCGACTAAACCCCAATCAAACCCCTGCTCAAGAACCCCTCTCCTCCAGCGCCCGCCGCAACGTCTTCTGAAACCCAAAAACATGCTCCGCCGACAGCTTCGTATAATGCGCGCCCCCAACATCATGGAACCTGGGCTCCGACCGCGCAAAGTCCCTCCACTTTACCAGATGCTCATCGTACCACTCGCGCTTTGAAGAAGCCACACCGACAAGCGGGACACAGTAGAAGCAATCGATGGCTCCCACCGACCCCGATGGCTCATACTCGACCGCCATACTCTGCAACCCGAACGCAAGACACGCCCATTTCAGCAGCGCCGGCCGCGAGAGCGCCAGCTCCGCTAGCCGAGTCGCGTTCGCATTCTCCCAGACGATCTCAGCGCCTGCTCCTTCGACGTATCGTCCGTCATCGTAGTCGCGAGCTCACTCGCGCGCACCTCGCTGATCAGGTCCAGGAAGTACGCGAGGTGGAGTAGACATTGTCGGAAGTCCAACTGGCGCATCCGCGACCGGATGTGCGGCGGGAGGTTGAACGAGCCTAGAAAGCCCACGGTATCGCCGGTTTGCTCGAGTAGCTTGCTGGTTTCGAAGGCTAGCATCGCGCCGTATGAGTAGCCTGCGATCGCGTAGGGGCCGTCCGGCTGTGTTTGCTTGATTGCGGTGTGGTATGTTCGCACTGCTTCGTCGATGCTGGTGAATGGTTCCTCGGACTCGTTAAAGCCGCGCGCCCGTAGTGCAAAGACGGGTCGGTCTTGTATGTATTTCGCCAGATTCAGAAAGACGAGAACCTCGCCGACGCCGGGGTGGATGAGCCAGAAAGGCGTCTTGCTGCCTTCGTTGTGCAGGACCACTACTGGGTTGTGAAGTTGGGGTGCGGGGTTCTGCAGGTCTCGAAGGGAGGCGCTGGGGGCTCGGATGGTCTGGTTCCTCAGTAAAGTGATCATCGGGATCTCCTGCGACAGGCTGAGACGCTCTTCGATGGCCTTCTTGAGCTTGATCAGCTCGATGGAGGTGACGCCCTGGTCAAGGAGTGGACTTTGGACTCCGAAATCCTGGTGCTCGAGCCCCAGGCAGTCAATGAAGATGGGGAGAAGTGAAGATCCAAGCTCATCTGCAGGAGCTACCTTGGTTATCTTTCGATAAATCTTCACCATTTTGATGTTGAAGTCCTGGTATGGCTTGTACTCGCCTCTCTCGTAGCTGGCCTTGATATGTGCGCGAGATAGCTTGCCCAAGGCGGATTTCTGGAGGAGGGGCTTAGAAAGAGGAATTACATGTGACCGTGCACCAGTGCAAATCATCAAAGTCTTGGAGATGGCGTCCGTTGTTTGCACGCGGGCATCCATGTCATTTGGTTGATATGTCGGTAAGTAGACCAGATAGATCTCTTCGGTATCACCTCCCGGGGGTAAAGAGCAGAAGCAACAGTTGTAGCTTGGCACGAGGCCTGGAATACTCCTTGGGTATAGTCCTTTTGCCATGTGAACGGCAACATCCTCATTCGATGCGATGAAGTCAAGTATTGCCAAACTGAGTTTCAAAGCCATCAGAGTATGACGAGGTGGCGGCGAGGGGAGTTCCAGACTTGAGAAAAAGTTGTTGTTGCTGTACAGCACATTACCAGCAAGACAAAGTCTGAGCTGGCCGTAGGATAAACCCTTGATATTTTCATTATTGTCATCATCTTTCTCGAGTTCAGCGACTGCCTCTCGATAAACATAATCCAAAGCTTTCAAAGGAGCCACTTACGCATGCATCCTCAGTCTTCTGATTGGGTTTATCATACCTTGGTCGGGAAGAGAGCCACTCTTTAGACTTCCTCGGGGAGGCTTCAGAGTGAATCCAGAACGATGACAGGAAGTTTTTTAGACTGATTTTATCCGGGCTCCTAACACCTATGGTCAGAAGAAGACATCCAGGGTGAAACCTATCGGTCACATGAGAATCTGCACATGAGTGATCAATAAACTGAAGCCCATGACTTCCAGTGAGTAAATCACCACTCCAAGTTCCATCGGCAGTACAGAAATTCCGTTGCAAAGATAAATCACGGTGTAAGATTCACAATAAGAGAGCCATGTAGTGAATGAGCCTGAAGACAAACGTCATCAGCAGAGTGTTACCACCCCGGAAATCACCTCATCCTGTCCCAAGGACGTTGTTACTGTAGGATAATAAATAGAGCTTCCAAGCCCTTCACATCGAACATCACGATCTTAACCTCTTCCCCATCCCAAACGTCTTTCTCCTCTTCAAGAATTTTCTTGGCCTGACACATCTTTTCGTTCGTTGCAACTCTCTCGTTCTCAAACCCCCACGCATTCTCAACATCTTTCCTTTCGTAAACATTCTCTCGTTTCAACTCAACCCCAGGCTCAAGATGTCCGCGGAACAGGAACCAGCCAACAACAACGCGACTCCCACTCTGGGCGTAGCCGACGGACGTACCATCGACCTTCCACTGCGATCGATGTGTCAAAGCCCTGGTGACTCACGTCGCCTGCTAGACCTCGCAGCCTCCATCAGCACCGCAACAACCAAGATGGATGCCTATCTCAAAGAGCGCAACCTTCCATATCCTTCGTTCGAGCCCAACGCCCCACAGACTCTACCTCGTGAGCTTCAAGATGCGAAAGACTCAATCCTGGACGCGGCTTCCGAGCTCCATGACCTGCTCACTGACCCGTTGACTGCCTTCTTCGAAAGCGCGGTAAGTAACGGGACCCTTCCCTTTGACGTCGAGAATGAGACTGAGAGTAACTTTCCCCAGCCCGTCGGCTTCATGAGCTTGATGTTGATTCAACGCTTCGGTATTGCGGACCTCTTCGGACCCGAAAAAGAAATGAGCTTCGCGCTCATCGCAGAGAAGACTGGGCTGAGCGAGGGGGTGGTTAAGAATACTATTCGTCATGCGATGACCATGCGCGTGTTTCGCGAGCCTCGGAAGGGGTTTGTCGGGCATACTCCGCGGTCTATGGCGATGAGAGACGGTGACATGGCTCGGTTTATGGAATTTGCTATGGAAGAACTGACACCTGGTGTTTTGAGTGTAAGTGTGATCCTGTGCTTGAGGTACGAGTTGTAGGACAGACTGATCGTCCTTCGCAGGCCGCCAAAGCGTGCGAGAAATGGCCACAGTCGGGTGAGCCTAACCATACCGTGAGTACTGGTGTCCACTTGCATTCCAACTTCGAGACTTATCCATCCGTTCAATCAATGACTTATGTGTATATGATAAAGGGGTTCTCCCTTTCCCAGAACACAGACTTATCGCTGTACGAGACTCTTGCGAAAGATCCAGTGCGGGCCGCTCGCATGGCCAATGCAATGCACGTGTGGGCCACCAGCGGAAGCTATCCAGCCTCGCGGGTTGTTAACGAGTACGACTGGGGTCGCCTAGGAGCGGGGACTGTTGTGGATGTCGGAGGCTCACGCGGACACGTTGCGGTGGCTATTGCGTCGAGGTTCCCCTCGCTGAAGTTCATGGTGCAAGACCTCCCAAGCACTATAGCCGGAGCCGAGGCAGACCTTCCCCCCCAGCTCGCCGATCGCGTCAGCTTCATGGCCCACAACTTCTTCCAGGAGCAGCCCGTTGTCGCTTCCGCGTACTTCTTTCGTTGGATCTTCCACAATTGGTCGGACAACTACTGTATCAAGATTCTCCGTGCTTTGATTCCTGCATTGAGACCTGGAGCGCTGCTGATCGTGAACGAGATTTGCATGCCTGAGCCAGGAGAGATTCCGGTGTGGAGAGAACGATTGGCGCGGTATGTTGCCCTTAACCCATGGATGAAAATGAGAGTGGGAGCTGACTGTGTTTTACAGGACCATGACCTTGGGTATGATCAGCATGTTCAACTCCTATGAGCGGGATCTCGATGACTGGACCCGACTTTTCCAGAAAGCGGACCCACGTTTCCAGTTTGTCGACATTCAGCATATCACAGGCACTGAAATGGCTCTGATTGAAGTCAAATGGACTGGAGAGTAGACAAGTGTCTAATGGTTCAGGCCAGGGAGCACATCGAAGACAAACCTGAGTCAAGGATAGGAGGATAAGGATGGCAGAAATGGATTCGCATAGACTGGGATATCGACCAAGGTCTAAGATGGCATACAAGGAAACATGCTGAGGCATAAGAGCGGAAAGGCTCGTGGAATAAGCATAGCAGCAAATGTACCATTATGAGATTGAAATTCGATGAGTTCGGTTTCAGGAGTATGATTTCTATGACCTCCAGTATTTGTACGGATTCAGCAACTCCACGCCACCCCAGAACCACCACTGCGATCGGGCTTCGTCATCAACCCCAGAAGGAGCAATGGAAATCTCAATAGCCTTGATTGCAAATGCAGTGGTCAACCCCCTGTTTCTAAGTTTCACCCCTGTGGAGCCATACTTATAGATCCATCCAGCAGGCCAGCCGCCATTAACGAAGGTACGAGTCAATGGCTAGAGCAATTTCACCGGGCTGGATTGCGCATCTTTGCACGGCCAGAACAGGCCATTCCATCCGTTATCGAGCCTTTCAGATCAAGTATAGTACATGTATGCGACCCGTCGCATACAGGTGCAGTCTAAGTATGGCGTACTTTCATGATGCAAGGGCCTTATGACTGCCCGTCTGCAATGCAACCCAATCCATAGGATCATGTCTTGGCTGGTATAGTATATAGCTTAGGCGAGACAGGCTAAAATGTATCGCATACATCGCGACCTTTCGGGGAGCAACTCAATTTTTCTCAGACCCTGCATTCACCTACTTATTTTCATACCACTCCAAGCCAATTCGACTTCAAGTACTCACGACAAGTACCAGTACTCCGGGTTATTCACGACTGCCTGGTTCCTGAGGCATCAACACACAATTCTACCTCCACGATTCTACCCCAACCCACAAACAAAGACCATACACCAACAATCACCTGTACCTCGAAACAACACACACCCCCTGATACTCCTCCCGACCAGCGCGCAAAGTCTCCCCGGCTCTCGCCGGAAAATCCCACGCCGCGCCCTCCATCTCCCAGTCGGGGCTGCACTCCACGGGAAACAAATGCCGAAGGATCTCACCCACGACCACAACCATCATGCGTGTCGAGAACGCCCTCGCAGACGGACACTTCATCGTCCCCACGGCAAACGGAATCCAAGCGGACTGCTGCGGACCGAGTAGACACGATCGGATCTGGCCGTCGGGGGTGAGGAACCGGCCCGGGTCGAAGCGGAGGGCGGACGGGCCCCATCGCGCAGGGTCGCGCTGGATGGCCTCGATGTCGATGGAGGTGGTTTTCTGGCTGACGCGGCTGATGCGGCGGATAGGCGGGTAGAGGCGTAGGGATTCGTACGCGATGGCTAGGGCTTTGGGATCAGGAGGACGGACTGCTGGGCAGTCTCGCAGAGCGAGAAGGTGCTCTGGTTTGCTGGGGCCGGGCTGGAGGATTGCCAGGAGCGTGTATAAGGTCGTGCGCCAGGGGGCCTCGAAGGCCGGGAGGAGCAGGTTCAGGGGGTTGAAGTCGTCGGGGGTCCCGGAGATGGAGTACAGGAGTGTCTGGGCGAGCTCGGTGGATACTCTCCCATTGGTGAATAGGCGCTGGAGACACTGAATTACGCTGTCTGCGGCACGGCGCAGGTCCGCGGGGATTTCATGCGGGTCCGCGGCGGTCATGCAGTGTCGTTTGCCATCCATGGTGACGCGGTGAATCTCGGATCCGAGGTAGCTGAGCGTCTCGTGCGGGATGTCCTCCATGTCGAAGAGCGCTTTCAGCACGGCTGCGAGTGAGGTGTTGAGGCTGATATGTCGCAGGTCGGCGGTGACTGTGCAGACGTCGTCGGGCGCGGTACGTATGGAGAGGAGCGGTCGGATGGCGGTGGCAACGGCGCGAGCGATACCTCCCCATGCCCTGTCGTCGACCTTGGCGGTGGCCTCGTATGTGGCTCGTCGGTAGGAAGCCTGCATTTCGACCGAGTCGGACACGAAGGGGTTGTTGAGCCGCCAGAGGTTCTTCAGGGTCCGTGTTCCGCGTCTCGCGGTTCGCATGGCGAGGGTGGAATTTCTCAAGGGAACGACCGGGTCCTCGAGGACGTCCATCTCTAGATTTGTCTTCTCAGACGTCCCGTTGGCGGGCTCATATGGGAAGAAGAGAACATAGCTGAGAAACACTCCCATTAGGAGAGCATACAGTACAAACTCTTCGCTCATGGCAGGATATAATGTGGTTAGCTCAGCCACAATCTATGTGATCATGACAGCTTAACAGCAGGAGAATTGCCTATATAAGATAGGTTCCACAAGTAGGGGATTTGGTCCTATAAGCTAGGCTACCCGGTAAACGGGACGCGATAGCATGAGGTGATGCTACAGGGCGGTGCAGAAGTCTTGAATCAAATAACTTGAGATTGTGGATATCGTCAGCCTGATCTTTACATCCTTCTTCAGCACGTGGCTAGCTTACCTATACTCCACGCAGCCGACTGGGACGTCATGGCAATCACGTCTTTGGCGGGTGGCGAAAGCAAGCAGCTGAGGTGCATTATAAGCAAGGCGGAGATGGCGTCGCATGGCCTCTACAATGGCTACATACAGACCCACATGCAATATTTCTCGTGTGGAACAGCCTTTCGCTAATATGTCATTGGGGAACGAGTAGAGAGTTTATGCGCTTGCTGCTATTCGGGGTAGGTATCACAGTAGTACGGGATAGCACATATCAAGCCTCAGAACCTGCGTGACACCCGAGGCTTGGCCTCATACCGTCCAATGACAACCCAGCTATACAGAAGGTACTTTCTCCAGGTTCTCAAAAATGTATGACACATGAAGCCACCGAACTCGCCGGGTAGGATGGTGAAACCTCCACATTGCCTGAGGGATGGCAGTCAAGCGCTGGCTTGTGCTTCCTCCCCGTCTTGAACATGTGTTGCCTGGTGACACATTTGACCACCCGATATTCTCAAGTTCGATAATCCAGACTTGACATTTTCAAAGGGTCAAACATGTTAGATAAACTAAGAGATAAGTCCATGCAGGGAAATAATGATGACGCAAATCGCTCAGTATGCCGCCCTACTATGGGTGATAAGTGAAGTCTAGACATGCAGTGCGGTGTTTCTGATAGTATGTAGAGATCTGCTCAACGGACATTGCTACTGAGTCATTTGATGGCATCATCCGAAAAAATATAAATTCTCCATCCCAGAAATACAGGCAGCTGTCCGTGCAACCTGTTAATGGCTGGGCACCATCCGACACTCTCATCTACAGGCGTAATCGAGGATGAGAAGGAGAAGGATAATGAGACGCTGACCCAAGGAAAACCCCGTGTCAGTTTGTTGGCTTGGCTATGTGCATGTTACAATCAAAAGCGATACTATCACACAAATATTCTCCCTTCATTGCCACTCTCTCAGACAGTTCCCTAGCAGTCCTCCTCATCCTCCTCAGTAGCGGTGGTAGCAACAGTCTTCTGAGTAGTAAGGGTGGTGTGGGTGACGCTATCGACGGTAATGGCGGCAGACCCGCTGCTTTCATAGCCCTCGACCGCGACGATCTGGTAGTTGAAGGTGCCGAGCTTGAGGCCGAGCTTCTCCCAGGCGTCGAAGTGGTTCTTGGTGGTGACGGTGCCGCCGACACGGGCATTGTCGCGCACGGACCAGTACTGCTTGAAGGTGTTGGTGCCCTGGATGGAGGGCGCGTTGGTGCGCGTCGACTCGTAGATCTTATACGTGCTGCCGTCGCTGGTCACCGTACCCAGCTGCTTCAGCCCGCTCGACGGGTTGTACTCGCCGTAGTGCTCCACGATGTAGTATTCCACCAGCGGGCTGGTGGTCCAGCCGTACACGGAGAGGTAGCTGTTGCCATTGTTCACGGGCTTCCAGGTGCCGGAGTAGGTGATGTCGCTGGATGGGGTTGTTAGTTATATGCTTGGGAGGAAGTAGGAAGACAGAACCACATACCGCGCGCTACCAGTGCTCCAGCCCTTGCCAGCAACGAAGTTACCGGCGTTGTTCCAGTCGACAGAGTATTCACCCGCGTTGCCGTTGTTGTAGGTCACAGAGCCCTCGTCATTGGTCCAGAAGGAGTAGAAGTAGCCGTTGCTGGTGCCTTGGTTGGAGGTGGTCATGCTGCGCTTGGCCATCTCCATCAGCCCGAGACGGTTCGGGGCCGCCAGGGCACCCGTGGCAGCCGAGAAGGCGAGAAGAATAGAAGAGAAGGCGACCATTGTGGTGGTTTGATAGTAAAGAATGTAGTGGTGGTGGTGATGGTAGTAGTGAGTGGACGGAGAAGCGCAGCTTGAGGCGCCGAAATGGATCGCAGACCAGGCGTATAAGTACTCCTGTGGCGACTGCAGACAATCTGGCCAAGGATCGAATAGGTGAGACAACGACGTCTGTCGTAGATTAATTCCCGTGGTTGCGGAGCCGGGACATGCTCCTGAATGATTTTAGTCGCCCGCGTGTTTCATCTTGAAATCGGCACCCACTTTTTCTCAGGCGGCCCGTCGCCAGTGCGTCTGGCTTCACCACCACTCACAACCTCGCATTCAGTTCTAGTCTCGCTTTGACTGTGGTAGAGAAAACACTGGTGAAGAAAGTGGAGCTGCCATTTTGGCTCGGGTGAGTATGGCCGAAGAAATGACCCTGTCCCTGTTCGTTGTGGCGTTCTCCGACACAGACGTCAAGCAGTCTGGAGCCCCTTCAGATGCTTATTTTAGCACATGCACTGATGAAGAATCTAACTGAAGACCCGGAATTCTAGCGCTGTCGGGGCTACTGGTCAATAGTTTGTTGAGTATATTAAGAATGACACCCACCTAAATCAAGGCAACCGAGGTTCCGAAGACGTTAGACTCAGGGGCTGAATGGCTTGATGCAGTAACGAGCCTAGAGCTGTATCTGAGAGCTTCAGTGAAAGATAATGCACATAGGTACCTCAAGCACTAGTAGCCGGGTGCGCGGGGGTATTTCAATCCTGAACTATCTGCCACTTACATGACCTGATACACTGCCCGTGTCTAGTACCCTCTATTTCTCTTCAACTCGCCAACTTCCCTGCCCTTTCCTTTGGCTTTCTTGAATAATCACACCACAAAGTATCTCATTTTGTTTAGTCCTTACTCAGAGATTCTTGCTTTGAGCTCAATCGCCCTCGACAGCGGTCTTCCCTACCATCCTAAGCATAAAGATGTTTCAACGCACCAGGAACATTGAATCTTGCTCGAGAGTAGCATACAGCATACTTCAATCTATGCGTGATAGCTGGCCAAGCCACAGAGGTAAGGCTCTGCTGAAGAGCCAAGGCATGATTCACTTTCAACTGTAAAAACAAGAGAAGGAAGTTGTAATTATCACGCATATCTATAGCCAGATGGAAACAAGCGGTCCAGCTGACATCAACCTTATGTAGCACAAATCACGGCGCATAGCTAGGGTGTTTGCAGGGTTTGCGGGATTTGCATGGGTTGTCTCTGAGTTCCACCAGAAGCTCTTATCGATAACGGACTGTAGACATGCCCTTCCACGACAATTTGTGCTTCTTCTGAGTGAATGGACCGAACAGAGTATAAGACCATTGTTGACTAGGTCACAAATATCTATTATTCCCGCTGTGGTGTCATAATATAGTCCAACCACAGAGCTTGCCCCGATGTGTCAGTACTACAAGAGATCTCAAGACAGCGAACCAAGCTATATAACTTAACATTTGACCTCATCAATCGTGTTTTTGCTTGCGGATCGAACACCGTGACATAAGTACTGCAGGCGGTAACCACAGATTCTAAACAAGCTCACCAGTACACAAAAAGGAACATGCCACAACCTTGCATTAGATTGGAGAAATTTAGTAGGATGCAGTACTTACTAACTTGCACGCTATCTTGTAACCTCCCTCCCTCCTTCCCGAGTCTGAACACTGAACATAGACACCCCGCCCCAGGCTTACATCCTCCGCAAGCATCCTACAATCAAGGGACCCATAATCATCGCCTACGCCCTACGACGAATCCCCTGATTCCACCCCCGTGTTTATCATAGCACCAACATAACACAAACCACGCGCCTCCCGTATGGGGAAGACTACAAATCCACGACCTCCCCGCCGACGAAATCCTCATCGACATCCACGCGACAGGAGTCTGCCACACAAACCGAATGCTAATGACCGGCGAACTACCAAGCCACCGACCCTGTGTCTTCGGTTACGAAGGTACCATCTGATTGATCCCTACCTGCACCTGTACCCTTCCAAACAGAACTAAGCCTTCCTCTCCAAACAAAACTAACCCTATTTTATCAAACAAACAAACCCTACCTTATCAACTCATCCAGACTAACCCCCCCAGGACTGAGCTAACCCTACCTTACCGCACAAACTAACCCGACCCACAGTATCTATAGGCGCGACATCATCCGCAATAGCCCCAGAGCCCGTCCGCCCAAATGACAAATTCTTCCCTCTGTCCTTCAACCTTGCACCCGGTATAGCAACTGCGACGAGTTCGCAGAGCGGAATACCTCTAGTCAGCGCCGCTGTGCACGATAGCAAAAGAAGAGGCGATGTTCAGCAGGTTCTTCGGACAGTCGTGTTTCACGCGTGGCTGTGGGTATGGCGGGCGCGGACCCGATTGTGGCGGTGGATGTGCGCGACGACAGGTTGCGGGTTGCGGCGGTGCTGGGGGCTACATTATGGTTAATGCTGCTGCAACGGATGTTGTGCCGCCGTGCGGTTTAACCTCTTTGCGTTTTTGACCGGTGGGAAGGAGGATGTTGGGTGTGTGGAGTCTATCCCCCTTAGATATGTTGCATCTCACGCCGGCGTGCGGTGGGTGTAGGCTGACCGGTGTGTGTAGTTTGTTCCGTTTCTGGCGGAGCAGTATGCTCGGGGCGAGTTTCCTGCCGATGAGCTGGGCAGAGTGTATAAGGTGCAGGATTACGAGGAGGCGTTTGCGGACGTTCGTGAGGGGAAAGTGATCAAGGCGGTGTTGGATTGAACTGCATCGATGGGATCCTATCAGTATTGTCCATTGTCAATTAACCGTGCGTGTACAGCATAAAGGCCGGGGAAGTGTTGCTGTGTTGCAGCGTTGCAGCATTTAGTCGGGATTACTGATCGAGTGGCCTGACACGGATGGCGTTGGCGGGATTTGAACTGATTCTCAGGTCTGACAGACTGGTTGATGTAGTTTATATTAAGTCACTGCAGCACGGGAATAAGACTTCCGTGATCTCCCGGCTGGGCAACGGGCCCGCTGCCTCACTGTGGGACGGGGTTTGAGTCTAATTGCTGAAGAAAACCGCCGAGGTGGAGTAGGCGGGGTTATCGTTGCTGCAGATGGTCACATCTACTAATCAGTATGCGTATCTATACTAATTCTGAATTCGAGAACCCTTGATGCGCCCGGCCTGGTTGCACCCACTAATCACCACTGCGTTTCTCCGCACTACCAAACCCCGGGTCATGGCACGATAGAGCCCCGATCGAATACTGTCTACGACCCTCACGCATGTTACCATAGCAGAGCCCGAACACGTCTGAGCCGGATCAAGTGAAGATGAGAGGACTTTGACAGTCATTCAGACGTGAGATGCGTTACCCTGCGCGGGTATAAAGAGGGCGCTGTGTCGCTGTTTTCTCTCTTCACGAACAGCATCACCAACCCAACAATCCAAGCCAAAGCATCACAGCTCCGCACCAAACTCATCCATCACCATGGCCCCCGTCCTCAAGAAGTACAAGGCTGCCGCCGTCAACGCCGAGCCCGGCTGGTTCAACCTGGAGGAGTCCACGCGCCGGACCATCCATTGGATCGACGAGGCCGGCAAGGCAGGCTGCAAGTTTATCGCCTTCCCTGAGCTGTGTACGCTCCCCTCTCCCTAACACATCAGCCTACAAAAAATCTAACGCTGCGCAGGGATCCCCGGATACCCCTACTGGATGTGGAAGGTGACCTACCAGGAGAGCCTGCCTCTGCTGAAGAAGTACCGCGAGAACAGTCTGGCGTCAGACTCGGAGGAGATGCGACGGATCCGCGAGGCGGCGCGGGCCAACAAAATCTTCGTGTCGCTGGGCTACTCGGAGCTGGACCTGGCCAGCCTGTACACGACGCAGGTGATGATCTCGCCGGAGGGGGAGATCATCAACCACAGGCGCAAGATTCGCGCGACGCACGTCGAACGCCTGGTCTTCGGCGACGGCACCGGCGACACCACCGAGTCGGTCATGCAGACGGAGATCGGCCGCATCGGCCACCTCAACTGCTGGGAGAACATGAACCCCTTCATGAAGGCATACGCCGCCTCGCTGGGTGAGCAGGTCCACGTCGCCGCCTGGCCGCTGTACCCGGGCCGCGAGACCCTCAAGTACCCGGACCCGGCCACCAACATCGCCGAGTCGAACGCGGACGTATGCATCCCTCCTCTAGGGGCATCGCTTTTCTGGATGTCTTATACTGATCAAGAGTGCGCAGATCGTCACCCCCGCCTACGCCATTGAGACCGGCACCTACACCCTGGCCCCCTGGCAGACCATCACCTCCGAGGGTGTCAAGATGAACACGCCTCCGGGCAAGGAGCTCGACGACCCGAAGATCTACAACGGCCACGGCCGCATCTTCGGACCCGACGGTCAGAACCTGGTGCCCCACCCCAGCACCGAATTCGAGGGTCTCCTGTTCGTCGACGTAAGTACTCCTTGGATGACTATCAACCCCCCGCACAGCACACAAACTAACCACCGATCAAGATTGACCTCGACGAATGCCACCTGTCCAAGGCTCTGGCCGACTTCGTAAGTCCTACCCAAAATTTCTCACACACAGCACATACTAATCTGGACAGGGCGGTCACTACATGCGCCCCGACTTGATCCGCCTGCTGGTGGACTCCAACCGCAAGGATCTCGTCGTGCGCGAGGACCGCGTTAACGGCGGAGTCGAGTACACCCGCACTGTTGACCGGGTCGGACTGTCGACTCCGTTGGATGCTCCTGCGCCGGCTGAGGAGAACTAGGGGAGCGCTGAGCGGGCTTGGATGACTCTCCACTCTTGTATAGTATGAATAGAAATTGAATCTGTTTGATGTTGATCGGGTAATCGTCCAGAGCCGTGTGAAGCATGCGATGTCGTGAAACAGCGGACTGACTCTGTGGCACAGAAGTATTCTGAGCTAGCCGAAAGACAGCGAAGGTGGACGTTCACAATGGGAACTCTCTACCATAACGACGTTAGCCCACATAGTCGGTACCTTGATGCGAACCCGCTACGCAGAGTCACTGCCTCTCCCCTCCAGCATCCGTGCATACGCATCCAACGCCCGCCCAATCATGCGTACCACGTCCCAAACCGCCTCGCCGCTCAGCAGCTTCGCCCAGACGCGAACCACCCGCGTACAAAGGTCCGTGCGGAGCGGGCCCGCCTCGCCCGCCGGGTCTGCCTCGGCCACCATGTCGGCGATGTACGCCCACAGCCGCCGCTCCTCCTCCTCTTCCCTATCTACGTGCTCTTCATCCCCAGTCACGTGGTTCCCAACTCCATCCCCATCACCTCCAATACCAAATCCACGGCCCTCTGTTCCCCCCCTCCCCCTGGCGCTTCCACCTCCCCAACGCGCCTGCACGCCCATCAACCACGAGCTCAATACCACCGCACCCTCAAGTGCACAAAGCGCATGCTGAAGTGACCAAGCAAACGCCTGATTCTTCGCAACGATATTCACGCCGATCTTAACAGGGATACTAAGCGCATGCGCAGAGTACAGCACCGCGCGAGTGAGCCGGCGGTCGCGCGGGTGCGATACGGCATGCGCACAGCAATAACGAAACATAGCGGCCGCCAGCCCGTTGGGGTCGTGAATGATCAGGGCGCGGGCGGGGCCGACGTCGACAGCCAGGCGGATGTAGGCCATGCGCAGGAGGGCGGTGGCGTTGAAGGAAATTGGGCCGCGGGGGCCACCGGGTCCGAAGAATGATTCTGGGTCGCGTGGCCAGCTCTTTTGCCAGGTTTGGAGGGCGCGTTCGATGGCGTGTTGGTCGGCTGCTTGGAGGGTTTGTGTTGGGTGCGTCGCGCGGACGAGGTAAATGTGTTGGATGAGCGCTAGGATGAGCGTGTAGCCACCGAGGGAGGTGTAGGTGATTTCTGGGGTGGTGTCAGTGGGTTGGTTGGAGAAGAGAAGGGCGAAGGTCGTTTGGAAGGTCGGTTCGACTCGTGTCTGCTGGTCTGGGGAAGCGTAGCGCGTGGTGGCCGCGGCGGTCCATTCGGCAGCGCTGGCAGCTTCCCACTCTGCTTCGCGCGACGGGAGGCGGGTTTGGAGCTCGGAGTTGAGAATCGCTGGCGGGGTGTTATAGACAATCGTGTGAAAGACCAAGAAGTCGAAGATGATTGTGATCGTTCGGTTCATGCCCTCGGCTTTGATCCAGGCCTGCCAGGTTGCGACTCGCGGGGGCGGGGCCTCCAGAAGATCCTCCTCGCGGATGAAGTTGGTGAGAGTGTTTTGAAGGCCAACCGCCTCGTTGAAGATGGCCTTCGAATTTCCCCATGTTGCCATGGCCATTAGCACGAGCAGGGTCTGTGCGATGGGGAGGGGTTCGAACGCTTCGTCTCGGGTCGTTGCACCCGCAGTCCACGCTGGTTGTGAGCCCTCAGGAGTGTGTGGCTGTGACCGGGCTGGGTTCACTCCTGAGTTTTTGGGCACCCACTCTGCCGTCGGAAACGAACTTTCGCGTCGCTGGATCTTCCTACAGCGCAGGCGCTCCTGGACGATCGCCAACGAGGTCCGGTAGAACATAATCGCGTTTTCGTGATCGAAGGCGGACTGGGCCCCAATGGTAGCCATGGCCAACACCAGCTCCACGGGACACTTGGTTGGTGAGAATGTTGGAATGTGTAAAAAAGGTAGATGGCGGTGGAAGCCAGCGAAGTAAGTGGTGATGTACCGAGTTATAGTATGGCGCGAGGGAAGAAAGAATTGCGGAGGTAGGACTGGCGCGAAGCCCTGGATTTCGACCAGAAGATGATTCCAATTCTCCTGTGTGATCCTCCACGGCTCTTGAATCGACTTGGAGGAAGGCTCGAAGGAGGGGAATGTTGATGTGAAATCGTCGAACAGCCGTGGAGCTGATGTATCTGTTGTTACTGGGTCAGATACACCCCCATTGCGGCGATGCACCTGGCTTCTGGCAGCATGGGAACCAAGAGCACCAGGAAGGGGGGTGGATGGTAATTGTAACACAGGCTGTTCAGTAGGTAGGATTGCACTGTTTGCGTAAGGTATGGCCATGCTGTCAATAAACAAGGCAAAGTCCCCAAAATTACTAGTGGGTTCTGCCCAGGACATGTGCAGGTCGTCAACTGGCGGCGCAGCGGGTGGAGCAAGCGGCGCGCCCAATGTGTCATTGTGCAACGAGTTCTCGCGGCTAGCGAGAGCTACTATGCCCGAGGATGACATGAGACCTGCATCTGAAGCGAGGAAATAAGGCAAGGAAGGACTCATAGTGATGTTCACGTCCCGGGTGCGGGTGGCAGATAGTGGTGTCTTGTCGAAGCCACCAGGCACAGCAGTGCCACGTTGCAGACTACTATCATTGCGACTGGTCGGAGTCTCCAAGTTGCCATCAGCCATGGCATCGGCGTGAAACAGGCGAGTATGACGAGCCAGTAGATCGCTATTTCAATCACATTAGAATGAATTGGACATTGTAGCCGAAGCCAGATCATACCGTCGGGTAAATCTCTCCGAGCATGCTGTGCAGCGGAACGGCTTTTCCTTTGTATCTGACAGGTCATAAGTACTGTGTATCATCTATGGACGTCTTGGGAGACGTACGTAATCGTTCATGTCGTTGTAAGTGTTCATTCCGGAGAAACTCCTTGGGGCAGAACTGGCACCGGAATGCTCTCTTCGCCTTCTTGGCTTCGGATGGCTGTTCCTCTGGGTGGACAGTCTCTTCCTCGAGCTCACTATCTTGACTGTCCGTCAGCCTCGATTTCTCTTTTCTTAGCGGTGGCATTTCGAATGTTCAGCACAGGGGGAAGAGAATTAAAGCTGCGACTGCCCATTGAAGACATTCTGTCGCTGAGTCATACTTGAGTCATTTCTAGGTCGGCTTAGTAAGCTCATCGAGAAATGGCTAATTCAGAGCATGTCATTCAAGCAGCACTATATCATATCGTATCATGAGTGATATGCTAATGATACGAGTAGATGTCTCTCTAGTCTGATGAGGGATAGTCTGGAAGACGACGACGCTCAAGAGACCTCGAGTATCTTGATCTTCTACGGCTTATGCATAGATCATACGGATAGCGGGAACAACAATCACAATCTCAACATAGGCTCTTCTCACATGATGATTTTATCATTCCCTCTCAAGATACAATATATGTGCAGTTTCCGATAGCCCTGAGCTACCTGATAACCCAAACCCGTCCTCCATAAATCAATAGTCGCAAGACGAACACCAGCAATCACCAGCATCATCATCGCAGTCGCCCCAATCACGGCAAATAAACACTCATCTCGAACCCATTAGTGAACG
This sequence comes from Aspergillus homomorphus CBS 101889, assembly GCF_003184865.1. NCBI lineage: Eukaryota > Fungi > Ascomycota > Eurotiomycetes > Eurotiales > Aspergillaceae > Aspergillus > Aspergillus homomorphus. The sequence goes on along the minus strand of NW_020291944.1, from coordinate 95,533 downwards.
GCAGGGTCATATTCTGGAACCCATTCTCCGGAGCACGCAAGAAAGCCAGCAGGTCCGCGTAACCCTTGGCCCCAGAGATAGTATTATCAGTCAAGACGACGGCGCCGCGGCGCATGCGCGGCAGCACAGTCTTGAGCGTGGGCAGCGCCAGCGCAGACCAGACTGGAGTAACCATCATCAGCCATTATCATCACACCCAAGAAACCATCCTAGCCTTGTGACCAGAACGCAAGAAAAGATGGGAGAAACCTACTATCAAGCAACAACAAATCCACCTGGGGCAAACCCTCCTTCAGCGTCTCCAACAGATCCCCCTCGCGCAAATCAATAAATCTCTCGACCTCCGGCCCACACTGCGCCCAGTACTTCCGCGCAACAGCCGCCTTCGCCTCCTCCTTCTCTGTGGCAATTACCACCCCTGACTTCCCCGTCGCGGCAGTGGTCTTCCCCACCGCCAGCGCGAGGTAGATGGTGCTCACGCCGAAGCTGGTGCCCGCTTCGACGACGTTCGTGGCCCCCATGGCCGTGATCAGCTGGTACGCGAACTGGCATTTGTCTTCATCCAGTGCGATGAACTTGTCGAGCATGAGACGGTCGAATTCGTCTTGTGGGTTGGCGGGCGCGGCGCTGCGGCTTTTGTCTTCCAGTTCGCCGAGAACCTCTGAAGAGAAGACTTTGCCTTTCTTTGAGATCTGGGCTTCTTGCTCTAGGGATTTCTTGTGCAGCTCTGTGAGGAGCTGCTGCACGTGCAGGGGCGCGTCGACGGGGTTGGGGGAGGACATCTTGAGATTTGAGCTGTTGAGGTTTAGTTTGCGTTAGAGTTGAGTCAAACGGGTCTGGGAGGGATGTATCGCTGATCGTTTTGGGTATTTCGAAGATGAAATAGTTTGAGGTACGGAGAAATGGAGACCGGCTAAGGTGAGGGGTGACGTTTCTTGGCATTTTGGAGAAGAGACGACAAGGTAACGGCACTGCAGAGATCAATGTACAGTACAGTACCACGAAGACTGAACCGAAACCATTTCTTACAGTACAGAGGTTTAATTCCCTTTTGAAATCAAAGTAGATCAGTACATGTACAGTGACGGCAAGAGAAAGCCTACAATCTCCACTGCCACTTCCACACCCCACCCGTGCGCTCAAGCATGAACTCCATCCGCGCCCACAAGACAGTCACAGTGGAAGCAAGCATCAAGGCACCCACAAACACAGCCATGTACAATTAACTTTCCGGCACCATGCTCCCACTCAGTGATCGAACCAGAACACCCGCAACCGGGGTGCCAACCAACCCAGCCGCACCCTGCAGCATGTACATAATCCCTTGCGCCTACATTCGCATTTGTCTGGCGCATGTCAGAACGATTTAACGGAGCATGTTGTAGTAAATTACCAGTCAAGCAATGGTTGTGCAATCTAGACTCCTATAGAAGATACCCTGTTTTTCTTTTCCCAATGATATCTCCTCCCCAAGAGATGTAAAGCGTTTTAGCTCACAAGAGTATACTCACTCAAGGTGGGCTGTCGGAGATGGGCTGGACCTCCCCGGCGAGCACAGTGCTCTTGGCATTTTGGAGACCGACTCGAGCGTCTATCACCGAGGTACGCACATCGACAGGGCGTGGGTGCCCCTCATTTCCGCAATACTGATCCTGATTTGTCCCTCACGACAATGTTTACTATGCACTTGATGAATAAGAAAGTTGTTCTAATAGATGTCTTCGACCTCAGCCTGTCTTCAGCTGCGAGTTTGTCAGTGGCGGAGAAATCATTGGAGTAAGGGCTGAATATCGCATTGTTAGTCCCCGTTAAAGATATTAAAGTGGTACTTTCGATTGGTTTTGCACCAAGATTTCAATGTCGCCATGTCTTGGACCGGTGTAACTGCATTTCCGACGACTCCCATCGGCACAATTGGCAAGACACACCTTGGATACCAGAAAGCTTAGCCGAGAACGTGGGTGAAAGAATTCTTGGTGAAAGCTTGAAATTAGCGCCCAGGGGGAACACTTACAGCACGGCTAAGCCACTTTCCATGTGAATCGAGGAAATACAACCAGGTACGGTAATTCATGGCTATGACTGGTGATCATCCTGCGTCATTTCAGTATAACGGCTGCCGGCTAACCCATCTAGATCCTAGCCACATAAGTCACTGTGAACTTCGTCGAGTCAAGGCTTGATGCTCGACATGCTACCACTAGATCTGGCGTGAGCTCCGAAAATCCCTTGCAGCCGAAAAGGCAGCCTGAGGTTCCAACCTACCGCTTTCTCTCTCCAAGGTGCCAAGTCTTCTTCCAGCTTCAGCTTTGTGCGGGTAGACGCGGCTTCAGCATGGCGTGTTTCTCGGATCAATATTAGGAATCGAGGATCTGGAGCTTGTAAATCTCTTGGCATGCGCTTCCTGAGAGCTATGTGTCAGATAATCTCGCATAAAGAGAGGGAAATGATTCAAGCCAATTCAAGCCGTTCTCCACCAATCCTAGCCTAACATTGATAGCACCTGGGAGGTGGACAAGGTAGCGAGAGGTTATGCTTAGTCCTAAGGCTGTGTCCATTGATGAGTTATTGAGAAACAGCCATGAGAATAGACCCACTCTTTCACAGAGCGTTTACACTAGCTCAGCAAGTCGTTCCGCGACAAATGTGTACGCTGCGGTGCTGTCTTCCATTCTCGGGTATCTGCGGCCTGAATGCCTGATAGCATGCCTGAAATCCCAGGAACCAGACACGGCAAAATCTGTGTCCATTTTTGCCTTTCGAAGGGGCCATTATTCATGCAGTAGCAGACCCCAGAGATGCCGGAGGATTACCATCTCCTCGGGATTTGCTTGTGCCCCACTCTCAGCGTTCTTCGGCCAATCGCTATCCCCGAAAATCCGATCATACCACCATCGATCTCGGCAAGGATCCCGAACATCGAATCCTTTTGCGGGCCTCGCGTGGCACAACTCAAACCCCGGGCTTCGTTTGGCACGACCCGTTGATTACGCCTTTCCGGGATTTGATGGCATCGACGGGATTCTCTTCCTGCCCGGGAATTGATGCCCATATATCCCAACCCCTGGCCGATATGACTAAACTTTCGCCTTTTGACACCTTTGCCAGGATATTACCACTTGTGCATGAGCTACAAATTGTCGAGCAATGGATACTGTCAAAACAATACCCGACGCCACACGTCCGGGTCATCGGAAATTCAGCAAACCGCCGGTGAAAGTCGCTTGTCTAGCATGGTATGTCAGCATTTGAAGACAAATTTCAGGAAAACAGCGGAGATACTGATTCTAGTCGCGATAGTCGCAACCTTCGCATCCGATGCGACGGGCTCAAACGATGCGGGAACTGTGTGGCCAGAGAGACGCCTTGCTGCTATGTGCCCAGCAAGCGCGGGGGCCCGCGGATTCGCAAGCGCAAGCGGGCTTTGACGCCGCTGTCCGGCTCAATGGACACGTCGCTGAACTCGAGGTCGACTGAGGAGATCGAGGTAGATGTGCTGGGAATGCAGGGGTCGGACTCGGGGCCGCCCTCGCAGATGTCGCTGCCGCAGGAGGAGGAGGATGAAGGTGTGTCCCCCCTTTCTGGCGTGTTGGTGACGGGGCTAATGGGTTCAGTCTGGCTGGGCCAGCTCTTCACCCTCGGGGCGCCGGGTGCAGGACTCCGGAGCATCGAGAGCTCGGTCTCGGAGATCGAGCAGATCTTCGACGAGATATTCGCGGAGGATAGTGTACGGATACCTTCTGAGGTGGAGGCGGAGACGGAGGTTGTGGAGCTAGATCTGCTGCAGGTGTATGCGTCGGATGAGGATATGTACGATGCTTCGACCGACTCTCCGGTGTGGTGAATGTGGGCTGACGAGTGACAGACTGGACGCGTACTACGTCTTCATACACCTTTATTCTCCCCTCCTCCCTCCACCCGAGCGACTCCCTGTGCGAAACAAGCCCGTGTACAGCGCGTCGACCTATCGGCCCTCCAGCCCGCTGGCGCTCGCTGTCTGTGCTATCCTCGCGTTAATACCCCATCCGGACGTGCGGCAGCCGTCAAAGGCGGAGTGTGTGAAGCTCCGGCGGGAGACGGCGCACTCGTATGCGCAAGCCGCCTTGGAAGCCGTGGAGGCGGATCTGGAGCTGCTGGACTCAGCATCGGATCCGTCGCGTGCGCTATCGGAGGAAGTGGCGCAGTGCACACGCGAGCCTTTTCATGCGAAGGTGCCGGTGGGCTTAGAAGCGGTGCTGGCTCTGGTGCTGCTGAGCAGTTATGAGTACGCGCAGCGGGGGAACATTCAAAAGATGTGTAATCGTGCGGGACAGGCGTTGACGGCAGCGATGAGTATGTCATTGCACGAGACGGTGGAGGAGGATGGGTTTGCGGAGGCGAGACGGAGGGCGTGGTGGATGACTGTAGGTCTTCTTTGGTCAAGGATAGGGATTGAGCTGATGAGGATAGTATATGACGGTGTGTCAGGGGTCGATTGTGAGTGGGATGGTACGTACGCTCGTCCCTTTCTGTTTCTATTGGGAAGGCGCTGCTGACAATGACAGCCTCCTGTGATCAATGTGTACGATCCTCGCTTTGTGACACCATATCCCAAGGTGGGTCACCTGATCGCCGCTACAGTGTGTGTGTGCAAGCTGACAACCCCAGGGTTGGAAACTCCTCATCGAAGCTCAGCAGACTATCCTTGAGGCCACCACCTTCGTTCATGACCTCAACCTTACCATTAAGTCGCAGTACAACGCGCCATGGATCGCGAAGCGCATGATGGACCTCGACAGCCAAATTACCTACCTTCTCCACCCATGTCGCGCTTCCTCGCCATCCATCGCCCGCTTCCCACCGATCCCCACGGACTCACCTGAAACAATTGCCTTGCAGAGCATGAAATACATTGCGGAGATCAAACTTCACAGGTAGTACCCATGTGCAGATTGTCTGTCTTCCTGTTCCTAACAAATCCATCATCAGCGCGCGTATCAAAACCCACCGCTTCTGCGCGTTCCAAGACATCGCCATCTTCCGCCGGCGCCACTGCGACCTCCACGCCACCAGCACCAGCACCAGCACAAGCAGCGGCACCAGCACCACAAGTACAAACACCTCCTCCCCAACCTGCTGCAGCCTCCCCCTCGCCCTCCCGCAAGCCCAGGCCCAACCGCAACCGCAACCTCGCCGTATGTCCTTCCCGTTTTCAGGCCACGTCTCATCGAAGGTCTGCCTCCACGCGGCCCTAAACATCACCAACCTTCTCGACCACCTCCCGTACCCGAACCCGAGCAACGAGATCCCGCTCACCCGGCCACCGTACCTGTCGCGGCAGTCGCGCGTCGAGATCCCGCGCACGATGCCCTCGTTTGCCTGCTGCGCGATGCAGGCGAGCTACGCGATGATGATGCTAGGGGTGAAGGCGCGGGCGAGTGCGGAAGGCACGGGGCCGGGGCCGGGGCCGGGTAAGTCGCTGGAGGGGTTTGTGGAGGAGTTGCGGCAGAATTTACGGGGGGTGTGGAAGGTGTTGGGGAACTATGCGATTGCGTTTGAGGCGGTCGGGGGGATGCGAGGTATGATTCTAGTCTTTTCTTGGTACTCTGGGTGAGTGGTGTGCTGATGATGAGGTGTTGTAGATGAGATTGGGCAGTCGATGGGATGCTTGGAGTGAATGGCTTGCAATTGAAGGCGTGGCCACAGCAGAGCCTCCCTGAGGTGGCCTAGTCATGTGTTTGATTTCTGTGGTTGGGTGGTGGTATCTGTTGGGCTGAGTGAATGGCGCGATTACGTTGCACAAAGGCTCGTTCGCACACATTCACCAGGTCCGACACTGAGAGCGGCTGTCTACCAATGAGGCTCTAGGCAACGGTGGGCCAGTCATCCCAACCTCCGCCATAGAAGCTTATCAAAGCTTCATGTGTGAAATTCACTCGAACTGGCTTCATCGAAACGAGCCTCCAGAATGTCTATTTATACCGAGCTGAGGGAAGAGATGATCTTTCGACTTCCGCCCTCGCACCCACTAAACAAGCGCCCCCCCCGTCCTGATCACCAGCTGCATCTTCACATCATTGAAGGTCCATCTATCCAGACAGCCATCTTTTCGCAGCTATCGACAAGATGCAACAGCCAACCACAATCAAGAGCGAGGGCGAGCCTGAGTACGGTATCTCAACCTGCGAGCCACACCCACCGCACCACCCTGCGAACCCTCCCTCCCCTCCACAGCAGAGCGCACAGACACCAGCGCATCGCTTCCCGCTGAGCTACCGCAAGAAAGATGACCAGTTCGAGTGCACGGTGACGATCGACGGACGAGTATGCCGACGGCGCTTCTCTAGCGAACGCTCCCTCCGGGCCCACCACCGCGGACTGCACGACAAGACCACGGATCCGTGCCCGTTCTGTGGGCAGCGGTTTTTCGGGCAGTTCTCGCAGAATCTGCATCTGCGCACGGCACACGGGTACAAAGAGTTTGGGGTGGATGGCTATGGCAAGGGGGAGGTCGACGAGGAGATGAAGCTTTTGCGAGAGGTCTCGCACGGTCATGGATTCACAGATGTGTTGGCTCGCAGCGGATTTGTTCAGACACAGACGCCAGAGGCCCAGCAGGCAAACTATACTTTGTGGGTGATGCGGCATGATCTGGGTCTACAGAGATGAAAATCAACAAGGAGATGTGTATCTGTATGACGAGTAATGAAGATCACCACCGTACCCCAAGGAAGAGAAGATATCCGTACCACACTCTATCGAGGATAGTATGAACGTTTGCCACAGTTACATACAAAATAGCCTAAAGATCTCTACCAGACTCCGTCGACGGATGGTATTGTATTTCTCTACCACAGTACATGAACAAGATAGCCTGAAGATGCCTTCTACCACAGTATATCCAAAGAAATAGCATAAAGATGCCCTTCTACCACACTACAACAAGAGATAGCATAAAGATCCCTCTACCACAGTACCATATAAACAACATAAGCTCTCTACCACACATCATAAGAAAACAAGCTGAACCCTCCTCTAAATACTAAACCCAAACAAACAACAATCCCCAAAAACATCCTAAACCTCCCTCCCTACGACAACCCCCAAGAAAACTTCCGAAAAACACCACTACCACAACCCCAACGAAACCAATAGCAAAAACCAAGAAAACCCGTCACACCCCAAATCAACCCACCCCCCCTCTCCTCTAATATCCATTTAAAGACCCCGGCCGCAACAACATAAACCCCAAACTCTCCCACCTCACACTCTCCCCGTTCCCCGGTAAATAACCCCCCTCTCGCCACTACAAAACGATCCGACCATCCCAACCAGACCGAAATGACACTCCGAAAGCTATCCACCGCAGCATCTCACCCCAATCTAACCCCCCGCCAAGCCAAGATCCGCAGGGACCATGAGAACGTACGTCGGGATCCCGACGCGTATATGGAGGGCTTGTTGGCGCGGTTGAGGCGGTGGAGGGTTAGTGAGCCGAGAGATGAGGGTCTCTCTCTTCTGTTGTTGTTGGTGGTGCGCATACGGTGGATATAGAGGGGACGCGGAGTGAGTCTGCGGGTGCGCTTGCTGCTGGTGTGGGAGGTAAGGATATCGCGTCTGTGGGTGCGCTTGTTGGTGGGGTCGAGGGTCTGTGCATCTCCTCTTCTACTGGTGCGCTTGTTGACGGTGTGGAGGGTATGAGTTTAGGCCCGGGCTCTGCGGATGCCTCCGCTTCTGGTGGTGCAACTGTTGGTCCCGAGGAAGGGGAGGCTCGGAGTGCGGACTTCGGTTCAGTGCGGGCGGATGAGTATTGTCCGATGGATATCGATGAGAGAGTCGAGGGCGATGATGGTGCACACCAGGCTGTCGGAGAGGATGGCGCTGGTCGGATTGAGATGTAGCGTAGAATTCACTCCAGTAGGATGAGGATGGTTAATATAATACTACAATCGCAATACGAGTATATGTATGTATCTTTGCATGAGAGTAGACCAGTGAGTTCACAGTATGCACCATTCAAATACCACATGTAGACGACGTGCTCCCATCTACGCAGGCAGCACGCCCTGCGGATTATGAAAGACATCATCCGGATCCACCGCCGTCTTGATACGCTGCAGCCGCGCCAGATTATCCCCCCAGTATGAGTGACGTGGGTCCTCGAGCCGCGGATCGACATAACCGGGGTAGACGGCGTCGCCGAGCCCCGGGGTGTTATTCCGGATCACCTCGTTGATCCCATCCAGGAAGTCATACGTGGTCTGACCGACCTGGCCGAGCGTGACAGCGTACGACTGCATCCAGAACAGGACATCGCGGTGCGCGAACCCCGTCTCGCCCATGGGCACATCATTAATCGCGCCGCCCTCGAGATCGAAGATCACGAACCAGAGCAACGCGCCCGTGTGCGCCGTGTCGAGATACTCGAACAGCTGCTGCACGCCGTCAGCCGAAATCGGCGTATCCTCCCTGAACCCGAGACACCTAGCATAGAAATGCGCGGGAATATCACCCGTGAGATCAAGAATACTCTGCTCAGCCCAATGCGCCGCCAGGCCAAGCCAATCCGTAAACACGAGCGCAGAGCTATTCCCCGGCGTCGCGCCGGGAAACCGATCCGCGAGCCCGAGGGCCTCGAACTCCGCCTTGGACCCGAAGAAGGTGCCGGAGATGACCACCGAGCCCGACAAGATCGTGATGATGCTAGCCAGCTTACGCGACAGGTCCTTCTCAGTGATGAAGCCCTGCCACTGCGCGAACAGGTCCGCGCGCTCCGCCGCGCTGCCCAGCAGGTCAAACGTGTACGTATACTGCACGGCCTCGGCGGGGGCCGCCTCAGTGCGCAGCACGAACTCGGTCACCACGCCGAAACTCGCGCCCGCGCCCTTGATCGCGAACAGCAGATCCGCGTTCTCCGTCGCCGTCGCCCGCACCACGCTCCCGTTCGCAAGCACCACCTCCGCCTCCACCACGTGGTCCAGCTCCATCCCCCATTGTCGCGCCGTCGGCCCCAGCCCCCCGATCGTCGCGTGTCCCCCGATCCCGATCTGTGGCGATGTCCCGTGTGACACCGCCCGGTTGCCTGCTGCCACTAGGTGCGTGTCCAGCTCCCCGTTGAGCATCCCTGCGCCTACGGTCGCTTGCTGTGTTGTGGGATTGTAGGTGAAGAATTTCATGTGCTGCAGGTCGACCACCACCGCCCCGTTGGTGCCGCCGAGTCCTGGTGGGTGTCAGTTCCGTGTGGTGGCCGGTGTGGAACCTTGGGTGAGGTAGAACGGGGAAGAGACCTACCGTAGTTTGCATAGCTGTGACCGCCGCTCTTGGCCTGCACCTTGTATCCTAGGGTGCTGGCGCACTGCACGATCTCCGACACCTGGGCGCTGCTGGTCGGGAAAGTGACGGCCGCCGGGGTGACTGGGTAATTGAGGTTGTACGCCTTGACGGCGAGGGTCTGATAGAGCAGGTCGCCTTTGAAGGCGGCGAGCGTGGCGTCGTTGTCGACCGCCGAGAGGAGACAGGATCGGAGGCTGGAGGATGCGGCGGCGGTCAGGCCGAGCAGGCACAGGAGACAGACCATGAGGGGAATTGGGAAAGCCATGATGGCTGTGATGGTGGTGTTTGTTTTCAACGGCTCAGCTCACATTCCTGCGCGGGAGGGCCCGGGGAGGGGAGGTAAATAAATACTAGCCCGGACTGGCAGACCGGACGCGCTTGTCCCACACAGGATCATCCGAACTCGGCTGATCTCTCGTTGCTTTTCTTGAGGGTCAGCAGTGACCTGACTCGGCAGGGATCTAAAAAGTGTGTCAAATTTGTCACTTTACGAGTGATCGGCGGCGCCGGCAAATGAGGATGCGCTGTGCCTGGCAATCTAGTGAACTTAGCGCTCCACCGGTGCCCCTCTCACGGTTTGGGTACAATAGCACAGGGGAGAGGGCTGAATAGCTTACGATCACAAGGCCTGTTCTACAGACTTCTGTTTCCAGCATTACAGAGTCTGCATTGACCTAAGTAGCTAGCCTCAAGGTTGGACGTCAGGTTTAGACTGCCAATGTCGGGAAGTATATTTGGCACATCAATAAATGCTAGGGAAAGACCAATGCCGACTACAAACCCAGGAAATTTATGCTAACGTGAACATCTTCCGTCAAGCCATGTTTTGTAAAGTTTTAGACTATCTTTCACATCCAGCTCAGTACTCGTTGCTCAATGCGCAAAGCCCCACGGAAAAAGGCAATCGACAACCAGCATCATCACCACCGGGCATACGAATTGTCAGACAAAGTTCCCGGGCATGGAGTACTGTACACAAGGGTCAACCTAGTTCGTCCATAATAACCCTACATAAGCCTACAGCATACCATGTGTCCACGCTCCTGCATGCACAGTCAGAGTTGAAACCAGGAAGTGTCGAGCTCAAGTAACCGTGCAGCACAGTTGTAAGGTCTGTCCTATGACAATCGATGCTCAAAACAAACGGCTGCACCCAAACCATCAGCTGGATGGATTGATAATAACCCTCTACGGACCACGGAACCGACGGGCGTGCCATTGTCACCCGCCTCGACCGTGCAAGGAACCCCGGTTGCACCAAGCTGGGATCTAGCCTCGTATAGCCTACTATCTAAGCCCCCAGGCCATTCGCGCTTCAGAACTTCTCGTACAAAATGCCATAGTCTATAACCCGAAATCTAACCACGAACCAGCCCATCGCAGTTACCCACCTCAGGATACAAATCTATCTTCCCACCCTCCTGAATCACACCCGTCCGATCCAAGCACGTCCGACCCCTGAGGAACGGATCCAGCGCCCAATACTGCTTGCGCAGCGTCTCAATGGCCTCCGTCCTCTGTACCGCCACCGTCTGAGGGCCCTCCGCCGCCAGCCACTCGCCGGTCAGCCGCAGCACCACCCCGGCCTGATCCTCGCGCTCGGCCAGCAGCCGGTCGCGCGTGGCCGTCTCCATCATGCGCTCGTTCTCGCCCGCCACGGGCTCGACGTACTCGTAGTCCCAGTCCTCCGGCCCCCCGATCTCCTTGAGGATCTTGTCCGGGGCGATGAATTGCTCCAGGTCGGCCGTAGTCTTGGTGAAGTGGACCTTGGAGACGATGACGGGGTCCATCCACGACTTAACAATCTTCCAGATCCCTAGTATCGTCTATCAGCCAAGCACATCACACAGATTCGAGGAGCAGAGGGGTACGAGGCGTTCTGGGGGAGAACCCCCAGACCCCCCTTTTGTTCCACCTTCCTGGGAAAGCGCAGACAGGAGCCGAACTCACCAGTAAAGATCCAGGGGGCGTTATGTATGATCATGGCCCCCAGGTACTCAGGGTAATTCTCTTGGAAGCAATCGATGACGAATTTCACGGGCGCGTATTCCTATTCCCTCCCGTCAACCCCATGATCCGAGAGCGCAAGTCAACACGCGCGAACTCACCATGTTCGAGAGCGAGAACCCCGTCATATCGAACAGGATCGTCTAGCCCACACAAACCCGTCAGCGAATGTATCTCAGCCCTTCTCCATGGGGAAACGTACCGCCGTCTCTACCGGATCCACCAGCAGCAGGCGCACTGTCTCGATCATGTGCAGGATATACCGGGTTATGACGGCCTCGCTCTGCTGGCCCGGCTGGTGGAGTCGCACGCGCACGAGCATCACCGGTCGGCCTGCGCGGTCAGTGCCGTGTACGAAGGCCTTGCCCATGCGCATCTGGTCGAGGAAGGCCTGGCTGTCGGTTGCGGTCGATTGCACGGTCGCGACGACGACGCCGGGGATGGGGGGTGTTGAAGGGGGCTGGGCGGTGGTCGCGTACAGGGCGTCTAACTCGGTGTTGGCGATGATCTGGCTGTCGATGTCCTGCGTTATGCGGAAGTGGATGGCACGCAGGAGCATGGCGATCGCGGCGGCGACGGACCATTTGCGGGCGCGGAGGAAGCGGAGGAGGAGTGTGTCTGGGGAGTCGTGCTTGGCGAGGCTGAAGAGGCCGGCTTGTAGAGAGGGAATGGGGTGGCGGGGGAGAGTGTCGAGAATGGGTTGCACGGTGTCGAGCGGCGGGAGGTGGTGGGATGAGAGGGCGGAGGTTAGAGTGGCGGCGGTCGGGGTGCTGCTGGAGGTGTCATTGTGGTTGTGGATGAGATGGAGGAGGATGGACCAGGCTTGATGGAGCTTGATGGTCTGGTCGGAGTTGAGGTTGTGGATGTAGCCTGATGGTTGTTGAGGGGGAGTGGATGAAGGCATGGTGGGGGATGGGGAATCGGAGGAGGAGAGAGGGGGGAAGTGAGTGTGGAGGTTCTTATGGTGGGAGTGAAACACCACGGCCAGCAGTCCGATCGATCGGTGGTCCCTGACTGCGATCGCTCAGGGCGGCACTGGCCGAGCCGAGCTCCTCTGTGGGGTTAGTGTTAGTAGCCTTCTGGCCAGATGCGTCGCTTCTTGGCTGGAGTGTGTTCATGCTTCAGGTTCCAGTTGATTTGTGTTAACACCGGATTGTCATGCTCAATTTGATATGAATTGCTCTTGAGTCTTGGGATCTACGATCAATCCTCTACAGCAACCAGCATATCCAACCCAAGAACATACAGCCAAAAGTCTCCAGCACACACTCTCTAGTAGGTAACCCACTTCCTCCTATTCTCTCTATAATGAGCTCCTACGAGCTATTTGTACCTTCAAAGCGCACACCGACACGCCAAAAGCAATACACAATAGAAACACAACCAAATCCAACGCACCAAACCACCCCGCCCCGGACCCGGACCCGGACCAACATAAATCCGCGGTCTCTCCCGACCCTCCGATCACACCCGTAACCCGCACCACACCAAATCCCCGTCCCGCAATCTAGCCCAATCTCGCCTCTAATCAACCAACCAACCAACCAGCCCTGCAATACCACCACAACCACGAGGTACAGGCACCGATACAAAAGATGGGGATTATCGACTTCCTCAAAGAGATCCTCCGCCCAGGGAACGGCATCGACTACCCCAAAAAGGGCGACATGGTGACCGTGCACTACCACGGCTACCTGCACGATCCGACGCGGTCGTGGGGACGGGGACGGCGGTACGTACCTGTCCTTGCTTCATTATCATCGGATATGACTATGCCCCTCAACCCGGTTGATGCATTCTACCATACCCGATATTCCCCAATCCCAGCCATTACCAAGGTGAAGAGGGGCGGACAGTAGTGCTGAGCAACTTAAGCAGATTCGACAGCAGTATCAAGCGCGGATACCCGTTCACTTTCCAGATTGGGATGGGGACTGTCATTAAGGGTATACATACCTCTCTTTCTCTCTGAGTCTCTTCTTGAAGGTGTGCTGGACTGGTGGGGATGGTAGCTGACGAGCGTAGGATGGGAGGTCGGCGTGCTCGGGATGAGCCTGGGTGAGAAGGCGCTGCTTACTTTTGGACCGTGGGTGCTCCCTCTCTCTCTTTTTCAGAGTTGAGTTCGGATTGAAATGTTGCTAACGGGCTTAGGCACTATGGGTACGGGGAGAAGTGAGTAGATTGTACCGAGAAGTAAGGAGAATGCTAATGTGCCAGGGGTGCGCCGCCGTTTATCCCCGGGAATGCGAATCTGGTCTTGTAAGTTCTTCTGCGACGCTGGTCGATGGATGCTAATCTGGCAGTATGGTGGAACTATTGGCGATCAATGGACGCGGGTTGGAGTCGGGGAGTGATTCGGAGTAGCCTGGCAGGTTCGTGTACGATAGGATTGTCGGAACAGTGTTCACGTTGTATACGTTGCTCGAGCTCGATTTCTATACATCTCGTCGTACTGTACAGTACAAGAACCGCTAAACTAACAGTACAATCGCACCAGATTAGGCGTCACAACAGCCAAAGACGTGAACGAACAGTGCGCGTACCCCGCGCCATCGCCGACCTCTTTGCCTGGGTGCGGATGCGGGTGCGGATAAGGATACTCCGTCACCTCGGGGACCTCCTCCACCCCCTCTCGAGGGATCTCCCCCCACATCAAGGGCTTCGTTGCAGCGCCCTCATCCGCTGGAGGCGGATGACACGCCGCGCTGATGGCCGCGCTACAATGCGTCGCCAGCGGCATGTGCGACTTGAACTGCCGCGCGCCCACCGCGAGCAGCAGCCCCAGGCCCAAGAGCCCGACCCAGAGCGTGATGAACATCGCCATCGGGGAATAGCAACATCCGCGGGAGGAACCCTGCTCGTCCTCTTCGCCGTACACGTTGTAAACCTTGATGTTCACGAAGAAGATGCTCTGTGAGAGGAGCCAGTGCAGCGTGGCGGACAGCACAAGGAGAGGACCGCTGTACTGATACGGCAGGCTCAGATAATAACTGGACTGTTGCTGGCCGCGCGGCCACGAGACACGCAACGGGCGACGGTGCCGCGCGTACCCGTCCCATTCGGCCGCCACGTGCATGCAGGTCAACACGCCGTTGACGAGGAAGTAGAGCATGGAGAGCACTATCTGCGGCGTATTGGCGAGAAGCACGAGCGCGATCATGTTGCGTGAGAGATACTCAATCATGGTGCTTGCGCTGGTTTGCGCGAAGCCGAGGTCCATGGCGGAGTCAAAGTCGCCGGCGCTTTGGACGACGGCGTAGCTGACAAGCCAGATTGATGTGGTGATGCAGGCGACAAAGCTGCAAGGGATTAGCGGAAGGTGAGGGTTTGATCAGGCGCCAAGGGAAAAACATACAAGGTCAAAACTACCGTCCAGCGTGTCCAGCTGGCCGCTTGGTACCATCTTTTGCGCGGAGGGAGAACGAGGGGGTAGATCTTTGGGGTTGCCGGTTTGAATCTTGGCGAGAGGTCGTCCAGCGGCTGCGAATCTGGGCTCGGTGCTCGTTGCTGCAGTGTGTATCCTGTCGGTCGACCGAGCCTGATCGCGGAGAGACGCCAGGCTTGCGGCCGACGCGTGACCTCGGCACGAGAGATCAGACATCGTCCAAGAGTAGTAGGATCAGGTCGGGTAAGAAATGAGGCCAGCGCATCGCCTACTCTTAGCAAGAGGTCAGTGCGCTTGACCCGGGCGGTCAGCAACATGCAGATGACTTTGGTGATATTGCAAATAATGACGACGATTGCGATTGGAGGACTGAAGAAGAGCTGGCAGCGCTGTTCCTCTTCTTTGATGAGGCAATGAGATACAGGGACGTCTCGCGCACCCGTCTCATCGATGTATGTGTATTGAGTGAGGATGCCAGTCCCGTTTAGCTCGAAGGTGATCCCGGCTGCCCAAGAGCTGTTTTTCCAATGAGACGGGGTGTTCAGGTACTCGCGCAAGGCTCCCTCAGACGGATTATAGGCAAGATTGAATTCCGCAAGGAGCAGCAAGTCGTTGCTCAAGCTGCCGTTGGCTACCGCGTATATATTGGAAAAAGTGGTATCGCGGAGATTGAAGTGACGGACGTAGTCATGTCCGTCATATGCAGGATCAGGTAGAGAGTAGTTCCACACGCGATAACTCCAATAACTATCGACCAGCGTCAGATTTCCTGTCTGGATCTGTTTGGCCTCAGTCTCATTTTGAATACCCTGCATATACTCGTAGACAGAGTATAGACCAAAGCTCGATCCAAGGTATCCCGCCGCCTGATAGCCCTCCACCTGCAGGCTGCTAGTGTTGTGAAAATATTCTCGATCTGCAACGTAGATGAGCGTGCCGTACTTCGTGTTGTGTTCGACATTGTACTTGGCAATGCAATCCGCAGTCGTCGCGTTGATAAAGGTGCCATTGAAGATCTGGGCTCGGACGACTGCAGCATCGGACCCAACCTCCGACAAGAAGGTGTCGCGGCTGGTGGTGTCGTTGCTGATCAAGGATTCCGTGGGGGAAAGATCGTTTGGAATTATAAACATCCCGTACTCGAGGGTTGAAATGGATGAGAAGATGACCGAGTTGTAGATCATATGGATGGGGGTGGAACTGATCAGAAGCAACACCCACAGAATCTTCCGTCGCCGGTCCATGACTGCAAAGTTGCGAAGGCTGAATGTCCCAATATCAAGCCAACGGGCCTTAGCATGAGCCCGATCGACATCGGCTCGGGACGGTGCCCCCAGGCACTGCATCACGTAGTTGCTAGCCCCAAGAAGGATGGTGCTCAATGCGTTGATTACCACGTGCAATCCCGTCGCCCAATGGCTGGATCGCGCGCATTGCCCGCTATATAGTTCCGCCATTTCAAACTGGGCGCGGTTCGTCCGTCGGTTCGGTTGTTGGACATATGCAATGAGTAATGCCGTGATCGTCATGATAATGTTGATGACTAGAATCGTGCCGGTGATCCAAGTACATATTACTGCCCCTTTGATCCATTCGTTTCCCCCCTCTGCTTCTGCAAGAATTCTGCGTGGGAGTAAGAGGTCTGTCCATCGTGGTCGTCTGCGCTGATGTTCACCAGGAATGGTCGAGTAGCGAAACTGCTCCCGCCAGGCGGATGGCGGCCTGGGCACTTCCACCGTTACCTGTACCAGATCGCTATTCGGACCCATTGCGTCGGGCGCGGAGACATTGGCAGATTTCCTTAATGAGCGATGGCGTATGCGAAACAAAGAACGGATCGGAGACAAATTTTGGCGAGCCGAGACATTGGTGATTAGGGGCTTTTAGACCGGTCGGCGGTAGACTAGTAGTCTAGCACCCTAGCACCCTAATAAAAACTGGGTCTTGGCTGGGATTTTGCGCCTCAGTCTCTGGGTTAGCACGACTTAGCGATTGCTCCACTTGGCGCGGCAAAACCGCAAGGAGCTGTCAATGCCTTGGCAGCGGCAGCGGCTTTTGTTTCTCTGGCTTTGATCTCGGGGAATGAAGATCCTTCCACATGTCATCGTGATCAATGCCACGCGATCGACAGTTGAAGGATTTGCCAATTAGATGAAAACGGGAATAGTTGCTGTCTCCGTGCCTCCTTTGCCACCAAAAATGTTATCTTCTGTACGGCAGAGCGGGTTGCACCTGTCGAATCCTGTCAAATTGTCCTTAAGAAGCAAAAGCATCGCCCCATGGTAAAAGTTTATGAAGGATGGCGCACAGACAAGGGCTGTCTTGACCAGCTGGGAAGGGTCTGATATCAAGCTCAGCTAAGACTTCTGTCGATATCATAGAGCAAGCTGACGAATTGGACCCATCGTGTGCTCTCCGAACGAGGCAGGCTTGTGTTTCACTCGTGACCACGAGGATATCAAGCTTTGCGATCAATTACATTGTCTCCGTCGAACAGGCACAAGCATCCATTTTAGCTTCTTTGTACCGACGCCGATTATTACAGTGGGGACCGCCTGGTGATAACTCCTTGAAGTCGAATACATGCGCCGGCTATTGTGTGGTTGCCTCGCTGATTGCCAGGCTGAGCCAAGGGCGGCATCAGACCTTTAAAGTAGCTTTTCACGGTCGCAGGAGGCAAACCCCGATCCAGAAAGCAACAGCAAGAATTTGTAGATGCCCAGGGAGGCAGTTGCATGTCTGGGTAGCGGGTTTGAGGACACGCTGATAATTATGTGCACTCATATATTGACATAGAAGTATGCTCGGGAAGCTAACGGCAACCAAGTCAAGCTAAGAGGGGAATAGGATTTTATGTAGATTCAATCCAAATTAGTGTAGGAAATTGTTCAAAAGAGTCACTAAATAGTCCAAGGAAAGCTTTAATGTGTCGACCTACCTTACCTTGTGATGATAACCTTGAAGTCAAAGGATGGTCCATGCCTCTCCCTGGCCTTCCTGAGATGAGGAAGTAGGCGGCTCTGGTTCAATGCTGACTTCGCCCAAAGGGAAGCAAACCTGGTTGTTTATGGCCCGAGATATCTTTCTGCGAGGATTATATTGCACTGGAGGATCATATCGCACTTCGATCTCGTTCCTCCTAGCGACTGCTTCCGTAGCGAGGGTTAAGCATTCTGGTGATGCTTGCAATCCTAGTTCAGTGATTTGCTGTTTCCAGAACCGCCAACGTTCTATGCTGTAGCCAGGCTTTCCCCCTGTTTCACAGGCCTCACTGTAAAAAGGACCAGGCGCCCGCTGGCGTTCTAGCCTGGCTCTCGCATATACATTTTTTCGTGCCTCGTGTAACGGCAGAGGTGGATATCTCGTATAGATTGTGATTCCTGCATGGACGATATATGCGTGCGCGATGGCAACAGCAAAATCTATATCCGGCATGTCTTCATCATCATCATCATCCTCCTCCTCCTCCTCCTCCTCCTCCATCCCGTCGTCACTATAGTGGGTTTCCCAATCACTCCAATCGACTTCATCCCATTGATTGGATTTTAAAGCCCATCTGAGCAAATCAAGCGGGCGGTAAGTGTCCTCCAACAGTCCTCGTTCGATCAGTTGCGCGGTGAGAATATAGGTGTTGAGTGCGTCTTGTCGCGTCGGTCCCCATGTCGGTATAGGTTTCTGGATCGAGGCGAATGATTTGAAATAGTATCTTCATTGTTGAAGCCGGTATCCCAAAGAACGTACTTTTTATACACATCGCTCGACGACGGTCCTTTGTATACTTTGTCCAGAAACTCCCTCTCTGGTAGCTGGGTCAAGGCTTCCAGGAAGTCGACCAGGCGTGTTACAACTGTCTCGTCATCGCCCTTAGGACTGCACACAATCTTTGGAACTCCAATTTGTAGGAAAAACACTTCTCGACGAGCATACTTATAGAACTCATCCGGATCCCGCTCTTCCCAGTCATGGAATAGTTTGTCCACCTTCCGGGCTGCTTGCCGCGGATCCAAGGGATCGTTGGCCTGCGCGTCTTGAATCATAATACCAAGCCCGGCATTGCATATCTCGGATCTGTCCCTATTTATAGTGAGGTGAGTTGCTAATGTTGTTAGTGTTTCGTATACCGCAGTATGAGATGTCAGTGAGGTGAGTTGCTGGTGTTTGATCGAGCCAGACAGTCACCCTTCTCCTTAAGTCCGTGAACATGACTAGTCATATGTTTTGTGTTGCCGCCGCTATTGTCATAATTGTTAGACAGCTTGAAGCATTATATAGCCTTCACGCTACCGTTGGCTATCTGGCGCGCACCACATACACAAGGAAATGTCCTTTAAATATTGCAAGTCCTCTGACGCTCTACGGAAAATTACCATCTAGTCCATTCTCGTGTGAATGCTGTCGAGAGGTTTCTCTGTACATCACTTTTGACCTTTGCGCTTCGTGAATATGGAGCGAGAACTCCCGTCTTGTCATCATCGTATGATTCACTATCACTTTCTGTTTTGCGGCTCTCGCCGAAGGTCTGCGAGCCGGTTATCCAAGCCCTGCTCGCAGGCTTGGACACCTCATCAGACGTATTGGGGATATATTTGCTCCTTATAATAATAGCGGGGGCAATGCTTTGATCATTCATTACTACAGTTACTATGAATTGAATCAAAGAACTCTTGATCGCATCTGGTGTTCTGATTCACTGTTGGCTATCTAGCCATGTTGTTTTGTTGGACTGGACTGTTTATTGGTTACATATGAAAAATTGCATTGTATTCTCTTTCGCATTTCAGATTTCAGCCCGCCTTCCACAAGTAGAACAGAGATAGAATCTCTTCTACCGTACGAGAGCCGATGTTGGATTCATTCAGCAACATGGGATCGTTACCTCGTGGACAGTAAGGTTTGGTGGTTCCGACCGGGATCTTGATACGGACCCGGCCCGGTTCGCGTAGACCGTTCATGGCGATTTACGGAACCATGGATGGAGATCACCCGCCATTATGGAGTGTGGGATTAGCTCCCCTATCCCCTACTCAGTACTACATCTGAACTCAGGGGACGAATAATTGAGCTCGGTGGTGTCGTAGAATCGTGGGGGAAAGATGCGGGGTGTTCAACTTGTGAAATGACAGATGAGTTACGAATGATGTCATCGGGACACGTTTCCGCTTCAGGCTCGCGCGCCTGTTGTTGTCATCACGTGCTTCTTAGGTGTCTCGGGCATCAATATTACAGTCTGTATGCCCGAGCAGGCAAAATACCTTAGAGGTCCCTGATGGCAGAGCACTCCATATTGCTGCTCCCCACCGACTCAGCGAGTCTAGATAGAAGCGGCTCTTTAGGTGTAAGACCCGAGTCCAGCTTCTCGTCATTGGCAAGACTAGCCCAGTAGCCATCTCTATGACATTAAGACATGAATAGCATCATCGATCGCCGGTTTGTCCCCATACCCTCTCGCATTCCCGCCCATCTCGCTGTCTCGTCGCTCTTTGTGCCGCTCCTCAGCCCGCGCTCCAAAGCATAGATCTACTTTGCACCAGGGTTTCCTTCAGCAATCATATTCATGTGCCACCCAAACAGTAGTTTTCCCACGTGGTATTCGACTATCGCGGACATCGCGGGCTGCCCGTCGCGCCGGGGCTTCCGACGTCGGCATTCCTCAGACGGACATGAGGCGATCGCGTCTAGGTATGGTATATAGTCATAACGTGGATACTGCGAGGCTGCCGGGAGGAATCTACATGAGGATTAAATCATCGACGTTCGTAATCTGCACGGTCGGACTATGGTTGGAAGGATGCGGTCGGGCGGGCTAAACCCGTAATGTCCGTTGGGCGGAGGTGCGTGCTCGCGGAGACAATGGCGTTCGTCTATGGTGTGGAGACGATGCACAAATGCTGCAATTCAGGAACAAAGGGAGAATTGAAAATAAAAGGGCAGGACGGTTATTGAAGGTCACTCAGAGAGGAATCATCCGTTGTGAGGCAAGAGATGAGAAGAGAGGCCGGTCAACCAGATGGACGCGGGGGTGGGGTGTGGTTTCCTTCCGTCTCCCCGCAACAGTGCAAACAAAGACAACAACACTACTCTACTCTCCTTTCAACCTTGTCTGTGTTTGTTGAAGGCGGAGCTATTCGACTATTGTTCTACTTTTTGACCTCCTCTACAATACTAGGAGCTTAGCTCCTGTTCAACGAAGTCAATGCTATGCGCTCCACGGCGTGTACAACACTTCTCGACATGTCAAAATCCATTCCACTCAACAAACAGTGTAACGTTCATCAAAACAATCAGAGCGTTTTTGTGTGGCAAGCACCTTTCACAATTGACAAAAGCACAATCTCAATAAGTGACAGCACTGACTCATTCTCTTGTCTTCACATGCAGGGACCCAAATCACTCCATCACTGGCCAGGCAACATGGACACCCTATTCCACATCATACTGTTCTGACAGCTTCGCACATCCAACCTAAACGTAGCTGACGACGACCTCGCTGCTGGAAGTGGAGACAGAGGTGAGAACATTGTTGTTCTGCTCGATATCGATAATGGTGGCGCCGGAGGGGCCCACGGTGGAGCCGCTCTTGGTGGCATACGCGTTGGAAAAGGTGACAGTGCCGAAGTTGGCGAAGGGAACGAGGGAGGAGTTCTGCTCGAAGTCCTCGACGATCCACTCGGCGTTGTACCTGTATCACGGGTCAGTATCACGACTTCACGGATAATGGGAGGATGACATACTCGCAGAGGTCGCCGTCGACACCACCGCTGAAGGTGTGGGTGACGGTCTTGCCCTTGGTGACGTTCTCGACGGTGGCCGTACCGGCCGTTTTGCTGCTGGCATCAACCGTAACCTTGACGACGTCGCCGGCAGAGAAGCTGATGCCGCTGAAGTCGTAGGCATAGTCGGGGTACCACTCGTACCAGGCGTCATAGCTGACGGAGCTGCCCTCGACACAGAAGTCGAGACCAGTCTGCAGGATGGCGGTGCCACAGGTGTCGCCGTCAATACCAACCCAGGCGGAAGCACAGTACTGCTCGCGGCTGGAGCCTCCAGAGGGGACGGAGGGGGTCGGGATGGTGAACTCGGCGGTGACGGCGGTGTAGCCGGTGCCGATAAGGACGGCACCAGCCCAGTTCGATGAGTACTGAGCGTTCTTCTCGCCGGTCAGGTTGATAGCCTCGCTGGTGCCTGGCTTGAGAGGGGGGTTGCTCTTGCGGTTCGTGGCACCTCGTCTGGCGGCACGAGCGGCCTTCTCAGCCTGGCGCTTCTCGGTGAGGGGAGCGGCCAAGGCAGCGGTGGCCAACAAGCCAGCGGTCAGAAGAGTAGAGGTTCTCATTATGATGATGTGAGGATTGGTGGTCGAACTTGGACCGAGAGAAGAGTGAAGATCACGGAGATTGAGCTTTGAAGATGAGGATGCTTGCTGATGAGGAGGAGGTGAGTTCAAGTGGATTCCAAGTCATTCTTATACCTTTCTCCCCTCCCCTTGCTGGGAAATCATAGGGTTGACTGAGGAGACCAAGAACAGGACTCCGACGTATCTCGCTGCAGAAACAATTTGCAGGTGATAAGGTCATATCGGGCGAAAAGTCGCGCAAGTTCCTATCAGCGCGCAGACATCGAGATGGAATAGATAGTGGCTGAAGAGCCAAGACGCTTAAGCAACGGGTGATGAGGGCTCAATCACTCCTGCCGCTTAGTCTTTTCTTGGGGGTGGCAGACATTGGCATCCTCGGCGAAAGCTTCAGTCGACTCAGCTTGCTGATAGTTGGTCGTCTTCTTTCAGAGTCGTCCAACTCGATCAACACTTCAAGCGCAAAACGGGCAGACATGATTATCCTGCTACCATGTGTATCCAGTGATAGAGAACGGATGTGGATAGCAGATCCAATTCTTCAGGTACCGCAACTCCTGTCTATCAGTTCAGTTGCTCCGCTTTTCCCTGCCGAACAGCCGATTAGTGCCTGGTTCCGCTAGTCTGCAACAGGAAGGTTATGCTCAGATAGATCCCTAGTCCATCTGCAACCTCGGTCTTATGATAAGGCAGTATTTCCAAATTGACTCCGAGATTAATGCCCCCAAGGTCGCTAACTCATTCTGATGGAACCAGAGCGTGCTTTGATTGATGGGGATTCCTGCGGATGCGATGAGGTTGTATCCCGTGCCTTCCCAGGTCCATCGTCGTTTTCGTTGGATCATAGCCTTGACATTAGGTTCTGCACCCCTCATTCTCCCCGCACCTGCAGGATTGCTGCCAGCCGCCGGTATTCAAGGCGGGCCTCCGATGGAGGGTGTGTAGTCCGTGCTTCGAGAAGTTCTCCATGGTGACAACACAGTAAGTACTTTCAGCCCACCGATCCAGACACTTCTGAGCTTCCAAAGTCATCTAGCAGGAGTTATTCACCGGCGATAGACCCTCTCTCCTTGCATGCGCTCACTGGCAATACGGGTGGAGATACAGGATGTGTTGCAGAGCAGCCACCGAGATCGGAGGAAACACCCGTGCAGGCAACGCAACCCCGCCGCGGCCGGACGACCGACGGGATTTCCGCCATCCTTGCCGCCCGCCCACTCTCCCCCCTCATCCACTTCTCTTCTCCATTCCGTGTCCTGTCAAAGCTGGCAGTGCCAAGAAACGATCGTCGTCACATCTCCGTCCTTATCATCGCTGATCCCCGAGTCTAATATAACTTATCTGCGTCTGAGATTGGCGTGCGAAAGGCTGAGAGGGTGTCAGGTTCAACAGAGAGGCGGGTGATGCTGCCCAATGTTCCACCATCGCCACCGTCGGCCAGCATGTCGCTTACGAGCATGCGCCCTATGTAAGCGTAAGCGAGGTTCTCTCACGCAGGGAGCAGAGCAGATCGTGTACCTGAGGGTAACCGAACAAGGCGTCGGTCGAGGAACCGAGAGGGTCGGGTAGTTGTCAGTGGTTCCACGGCTAGCATCATGTGCACGCTTGCGTGAGTCTCGCCCGTCGAGTGGGCTGGAAGCGCTCTCGTGAAAACCCGGATAAAAGAGCTGCGGTGGCGAGCGTTCTCAACAACATTCTTAATGGGTAAGTTGACTGGTTGAAAGAAGTCAAGAGACAAGAGGTAGTTTCGGGCCCAGTGGTGACTCGCTCGCCCGCCTGGGTTGCCAGTGTAGATAGTTTCTCCATACATAGTGGCTTGATAGCCTTCGTTGCGAGAGGTTGCGGTTGGTTACAAAACGGTTACTGCTTATTACTTACTAGTAACTTACTAATAAATATTAATCAGCTAGTTTTAAATAATTATACAAAATTTAAACTTAATCTTATAACTATAGTAAAGTAAATTATTATTATATCTTTATCTTCTAATAATTTTAATATCTTTTAGAGTTTATCTTCTAATAAATTAATAATATCAAAAACTTATCTCTTTACTCTCTTTTTTAATTTCTAAACTAAGGTAAAACTATAAGTTTATATTTATTTTATTTTATAAGTATTATTAGTTTATATATTAAACTATATCTTTTTATTTAGTTATTAATATCTTATCTCTTTTTCTCTATTTTTATTTTATTTATTATATTTTTTTTTTCTATCTTTTTTTTTATCTCTACTTAAATTTTTTTTTTAATTTTTTTTTTGATCTCTTCTTTAATTTTTTCTTTAATCTTTTTAATAATTTTTTTTTAATCTCTTAGTTAATCTTTTCTTTAACTTTTCTGTTCTTTATTTATCTTATTTAAATTTTTATATCTAGATTAATAACTTAAATACTTTATAATTATAGTATCTAGTTTAATATTCTTATTTTATAATTTTATTAATAATAAAATCCTTTTTCTAAGTATTTTTTAATAAAATAAAAATAAATTTATAAAAAATCTGATTAACTAGAGTCCTGGTAAACTAAAATCCTTTTATAAATAAATTATATTAATCTATTCTAATTATATAAATACTAAAATAACTTAATTTATAGATACTTAAATAAAAGATCTACTAGTAAAAATAATTAAGACTAAATTAAATATTTTAACTACTTTAAAAAAGATATTTATAAAAAAGAAAATAATAGATTATCTATATATTTTTAATAAAAAGAAATAAGTTAAGTAGCTTTAGTTTAATATAATTAAGTCTTTCTAGATTAAGCTCTGGAATAATTATATAAAAATAATAAGTTAAAATAAAAAAAATTTAGGTTTAACTACTATATAAAAATAGATAATAAAAAACAAGACTTAAAACCTAGTTAAATATATTTAAAGAAATTTATAAAAATATAATTAGAAAGTACAGAATTATCTAATAATATTTATAATCTAAATAAAGTTAATAAATTTAAACTAGAATAATAAATTATTCTACTAGTATAGTTTTACTAAAAATTAAATAGATTTAATAATTTAAATACTTAAAAATATTCTAAGTAGTTTATATATATTATTATAAATTAATAAAAAGAATAGAGGGACTATAATCTTTAGAATATAATTAAATAATAAATCTTAGATCCAGATATAAAAAACTATTATAAGTAGATTTATATACTAATAAAAATAAATAAAAAAAAACTAGAGAAAAGAGAATATTAAATAAAAAAAAAAACTATACTAGATAAAGCTAAAATTAAGAAAAAAAATTAGAATTAAAGTTAAGTTTAGACTTAGATTAATAATACTAAAGCTTTAGAAGAAGAAAAGTTAATCTAGTTTAATATAAATTTATCTAAAGATAAGAACTAACTATAAATAAATAAATTTATTAATAAATAAAAAAAAATAGTTCTTAAATAAAAAAGTACTAAATATAATATTAAGAATCTTTTCTAGTAGTATATACTAATTATAGTAGTTTTAAATATAGTAAAACTAAATATAATTAAAAAAACTAAGAATATAATCTTAACTAATAAAACTAATTTTTTTAAAATATTTATATTAATATTAGTACTATTAACTTTTTTAAAATACTAGAAAAAAATAATTCTAAGTTTTAAGATAATTATTTTTTATAATATCTTTAATATAAACTTTTATAATAAGATAAAAAACTTTAAGTAGAGATATAAAATTAATAGTAATAAAAATAAACTAATTATATTAATTCTAAAGTATTTTAAGAAAATTAAAAAACAGAACTAGTAGTTAAATATTATAGAATTTTAATTTAAAAATTATATTAAAATATATAAAAATCTAAATATTAAAAATAAGAAGAAGTTATATATACTAGAAATATTAAAAAATATATTAATAAAGTTTTAGTAGCTGGTTACTATTAATAAACTAGTATAAATTTAGAATATAAAATTAATTATAAAAGTAATTCTAGCTGATAATATAAAATTAAAAAAAATATAAAAAATAGTAGTATTTATTCTTTATATAAGTTAATATTAATTATTTAGTAAAAGACTTTTATAACTAATATTATATAAACTATAAATATATTTAATAAGAAATATAAAGTAGCTATTAATAAGAATAAAAAAAATTATTTAAAAATAAAATCTACTTTAGTAATTATTTCTCTATATCTAATTAAATAATAGATAAAGAAGATATAAGCTATTATATCTTAACTAAATATATAAATATATTATAATAATAATTAATATTAGATAAAAATAATTAGATTTATTTAAGATTAATTAATAAAAAATTATAATTATTTCTTAGGATATCTAAAATATACTAGAATTATAATTATTACTAATTATAATATCTTTAAAATTTATTATAATTTATAGAGAGTTAAGAATTAGTATATAAAGAAAAAAAAATACTTTAACTTAAAATTAAAAATAATATTAACTAATTTTCCCTATTACTTTATAAATATATTTAAAATAGATATATTTAATAAAGTATATTATCTTTATAATAATTTCTCAGATTAGACTTTAGTATATATATAACTTAAAACTTAGTTTAATTTATTATTAACTATAATTCTATTTTTTAATAATATTAAAGATTTTTCTAGATATATTAAACTATTATTACTAGTATATAACTAAAATATAATATTTAGAAATAATATCTTTATATTATTTACTATAAAGTAAAGTAGTATAGAAAAATAATATTTATATAATTAAGAATTTATTAGTAATTATATTTTTAAGAAAAAAATTAATAAAATAAAGTATATTTTCTATTTTTAAACTATTCTAATATATCTAATAATTAGATATATAAAAACCTTAGAGATACTATTTAAAAATAGATATAAAATTAAATTAGATATTCTATTATTAATTAAAAAAATTAAGAAACTAGTTTTTACCTTTATTAAATAAAAGATTTACTATAATATTAAGCTTATATATTAAAAATACTTATTTATAAAAAATTAGAATTACTTAAAAAGATATTAATAAAATATAAAAAAATTATATATTTTAATTATAGCCTCTTTATAACTGGGATTTATTTATATTTAAAAAAGTCTAAAAAAAACTTATCTATTTAATATATTAAAATTAGTAAAAGCAGATACCTGACTTTCTAAGATAAAATATTCTTTAAAATATAAAACCTATCTAGTTATAAAAATTAATATAAAAATCTTTTATATATAATTTTATAATACTACTAGTATAGAACTTAAGATGAAAATTAAAATTAGTAAAAAAAATATAATAATTCTAACTAATAAATTAGAGTTTCTAGTATTTAAATTATTAAAAATTAAATATTTACTATAGTTACTATAAGAATAAATAATTATTAAAAATAAAAAAATATTTATTTTTATTTATTTTTCGGGAGAAGAAATCTATCTTTATACTACTCTTAATAAAATTAGATTTAATATTAAAATTCTATATTTAAAACTTAGCTTAATTAAATATAGTAGTATTATAAAAAAATTTATTAAAAATCCTAATTTATATAAGATTCTTATTATAAATTATTTTATAAACTTATTAGATCTAAATCTTTAAATAATATATTATAATATCTATCTTTTTTCTTTATTAATCTTTTATATAATTTTTAAGTAATTAATTAGCTGCCTAGTATATATTAATTAGATATAAATTATATATATTTATAAATATTATATTTTTATAATATTTAATATCTATCTTATAAATTATAATATATAAAAAATAATACTAGGTTTTATAGTAATAATATATACTAATTTAATATTAATTATAAGAGAAAACAGGTTTTTAGTAAAAAAATAAATAATTTAAAATAAAAAACTAATAATCTTATAATCTAAAAAGCTAATATAAAAAAGTAATATTATTAATATAAATTAAATAATAAAATAAATTATACTGGAATTACAGGATAATCTCTAACTTAATATTTAAAATTAGATTAAAAATAAGATATTCAGATTTAATTCTATAGCTTACAGTTATATATACTTATTTAAATAGAATAATTTATTAATTATTTAATAAACCTCTAGTAATATATAAAAAAATCTTTTATAAATAATTTCTAATATAATTATAAATAGTTTAAAAAAATTAAAATAATCTTTAACATCTATTTCTACAGTTAAAATAATTAGATTTTTTATAATTAATATAAAATATATAAGAAATAAAATAATATTATTAAACTAATAGAAATTATATAGTTTCTAAATCAATAAAAATTATATATTTAATAGTATTCTAGTAATCTACTAGAAAATTCTATTATTATTAATAATATTTATAGTTAAATTTTATTCTAATAATAATATAATTAAAATATCTTTATATCTAGACCAGTCTGGAAAAATAAAGAATTATTAGAAATTAATCTAAAAAACTTAAGATATCTATATTTCTAATATATTAAATATATATTCTAATAATAGCAGATTTATAAACTAGTTAAGTAATACTATTCTTTATTAATATAGATAAACTTATTAATAATAATAATAATAAGTTTATACTATAAATAAGAGATATTCTAATTATAGATATAATAAAAATTAATAGAAAATAAAAATTAAAAGTAAAAAGCAGAATTATAACTAGTTAACTAAATAATAAAAAAAAATGTTTCTAAATTATTATTATTAGACTAGTATTATATATAATTTATATATTTATAATTTTCTTTTAATTAATTACTCTAATTTAAATTATTTTAAAAATTAAACTAGTTATTACCAGGATACTTACAGAAACCCTAAAATTATAACTTAGTATAGAATCTAGTTTAGTATATATTACTCTTCTTTAAATTTTTTTTATTAAATTAATATAAATTATTAATTATATCTTTATTTTCTAATTAATTACTATTATTATTATTACCACCTATTATTAGCTAATAAATACTATTAGAAATAATTAAGAATAACTTAGTATTTAATATAGAGACTTAATAATTATAATATTATATAACTAGATTAAAAATAATTTAATAAAACTAAATAAAATCTATTTTATCTAATATTAAGATATTTAATAAATTATAATAGAATATTTACTAGTAGTTTATATCTTATCTTAATAATTAAAGAATTATTTAACTAGTAGAGTAGATCTTTCTAGAAATAAAATAAAATAATTATTATTTTAAAACTAGAATATTTTATATCTGTGATTTTTATAAATAATAGAAGAATTATACCTGGAAATTTATTTTAAAAAAATTTAAAAACTAGATAATAATATTTTCTATAAAAAAAATTAAATTAAAAATTATATAAACTATATTACTATCTTCTAGATAATTAAAGTATAGTTTAATTTTATTTAGATTTTTAAAGTTTTCTCTTAAATATAATTAATAATCTTAATTAATAATTATTCAGTATTAGGTCAGGAATAATTAAAATATAAGAAAATTTTATAAAAAACTTTTATAAAAAATACTAATATATCAGATATTACTCTTTAAATAATAATAGTTTCTTATCTTTATAATATATATAAATAAAGTTAAGGTCAGCTAATAATCTCAAGTTTAAATAAATATAATTAAAATTATATTATTTAAATATTTAATATATTCTATATATTAAACTAATTTAAATATCTAATAGTTAATAATTTTCTATTATAAGCAGTATTATTAATCTATATTTAAAATATATAAATTAAGTTTAATATAAATAAAATTACAGAAAAGAACCTATTATTAATTTAATAAAAAAAAAACTCTTAAATAATTCTGATAATAAAAAGTATATAAAATATAAAAATAAAAAATAAACTATAATAGAGAATAAAACTAAAAATAAGAATAAAAATAAAAATAAAAATAAAAATAAAAATAAGAGTAAGAATAAAGATAAGAATTAAAATTAAAAAAAAAATTTTAATTTAAAATTATATACCTAATCTTTATATATCTACTACTAGTCTTATAATTATTTTAATAAATTTTAAGTACTTCTGAATATTTTCTAAAAAGATTTTAAAAATATAAAATATAAATTAACTATTTTCTTTTCAGATCTAGAATAAAAATAAGATTATTATTATAAAAAATAATCTATTTTATAAGAATATATTAGAATACTTATAGTATACTTATCTATATATAAATATATAAACTAATAGTAATAATAAATAATTAAATTAAAATTTATAAAACCTAATAAAACTTATTAAAGATATATATATATAAATAACTTTATTATAATAGTAGATTACTATATTTTAAATAATAAAATCCAAAACTATTATAATCTAAATATAAACTATTATAATTAAGATATATCTAGTTTTTTATATTTTACTAAAAATAAATTAGTTACTAGTATAAAATATAAAATTACTTTAAAAATATTTTTTAAATATATAATTTACTACTTCTAATCTAGTTTTTTAGATATATTATAATAGTTATATAAAGTTTTTTTATTTATCTAGAGTTATTTACTTTTAATTTTTATAAATTTCTAATATTTATTTATAATTAATTAAGAAATATTTCTACTATTATATTATATTTCTAGAAATTTAGATTTTATAATATTAAATAAAGTTTTATCTTTATTTTATTAAGTAAAAATTTATTTTATCTATAATTAAACTTCTTAAGATTTTTATTAATACTAATATCTTAATAAATAATAAATCTAAATTCTCTTATATTAAATCTCCTAATAATTATATTTTTTTTAATAACTCTTTTTTTAATAATATAAAAGAGAATATTAATCTAGAATTTTCTACTTTAACTAATATTCTAAAAAAAGATATTATTTATAATTATAATTAATTAGTATTTCTCTATTAATCTTTTTTCTTTTTTATAATATATTTTTCTTAATCTAAGTAAGATTAGTAATTTCTATAAAAATCTTTTATAAATCTTTATTTATAAATCTTTTTATTATATAAAATCTATACTCTTAAAATTTATAATAATTCTTAATCTCTAGGTCTTTATTATAGAAATCTTAAGAAATAATTATAAAACTTTATAAAAGATTTTATATATTATAAATATTTTTAAAAAAATCCAGAATATTCCTAAAATACTTAAAATACTTAAAAATTATATTAAAAAATTTCTACTACTACTATTAATAAAGAAGTATAAAATTCTAGTTAATCTAAAAATATAAATATTAGTTTTATTAATATATTAAGAAAATCTAGTTAAAAATACTATAACTTAATATATCTTTAATTTATTAAAATTTTATTATTTTATTTTATTCTTAGAACTAAAAATCAAGAAGATATATTTTAAAATAATAAAATATTTTAATAATCTTATTAAACTTTAGTATTTTTATATATAAAATTTATTATTAATTACTACCTCTAGTTAGTATATTATTTTATTAATTAAAGACTTATTTTTATTAGATAATATTATTAAATTTACTAAATAAAAATAAGAATATAATCTTTAATCTTAATATAATAAAATAGTTTTTATAAAATATAATTTCTGTTTATTATTATCTATTAAAGATTAAATTATTCTATTTATTTAGTTAATAATTAAAAATTATTAGCTAATTAAATTATAAAACTAAATTATATATAAATTTACTTTACTAGACTCTATACTATTAAATAAATTTTTATTAGTTAAAAAACTATTACTTAAGATTTTAATAACTTTTATTCTATATTATATTAATCTTTAGATTTCTTATATATTTTCTAATTAGCTAGATAATAGTATTATTTACTTTATTATTAATTTTAAATTTTATAAGATTTAATTTTATATTTAAATATATCTACTCTAGACAGAGTTTAAGCTTTAATCTTTTAATTAAGATTATTTTATATAACTTTTAAATTAATTAGATATCTAGTCTATCTCTTTACTTCTTTTTATTAATAATTTAGTATATATCAGAATATATATTATATATTTAAGAGTTTTTATCTTACTTTATTTATATTTCTATATTAAAAATATTATTATCTAGTTAACTCCTTTATTCTTATTCTAGATTTTTATAAAATAACTTTTAAAAATATAATATCTAATTTTAAATCTAATCTTAAGATTACTATAAAAAACTTTCTTGATTTTTTTTATAATACTTCTATTATTATTATTTTATTTATTATAATACTAACTGGAGATATATTCTAGTAAATTAAAAATAATAATATTCTTAACTATAATATTAATATAGAATACTAAATATATTATTATTTATAGTATAAAAAATATATTTCTAATTATAATACTATTTCTTATAATTATTATTATCTTTAAATATAAATTTTTTAGAAGTAGAGTATTTACTATATAATATTTAAAAAATAATAATAATACTTTATTATAAAAGATATATAGTTTTATTAATTACTAGTTAAGATTTTTATACTAATCTTAGATCTTATTCTAGATTAACTATATAATATTTTATATTTAGATTAAAAAGATATTAGGTTATACTTATAAAATTATATCTAATATATTCTTATATCTACTAGAATTAATAAATATTCTAATATATTATAGAAAATAATTTAATTTATATACTAGTTATAATAACTAAGTTTAAGATATCTAAAAATATAAATTATATTAAAATTTAATTAGACTTTTATTCTTTTACTTATTATTTTTTAATATTATATTAATTTATTCTAGTTCTATACTAAGTATCTTTAATATATAAAACTAATAATATTATTTCTTTTTTTAAATATTTAACTCTTATCAGGATTATCTTAATTAATTTATATATATATAATTATTATAGTAGTAATTATTATTATCTTAACTAGTTTTTATACTTTAATATAGAATTTTAAAAGATAGATTATATATAATTATTATATATTTTAATATTTTATAATAATAATATTAAATATATCTAATTAATAACTAAAAAAATTCTATAATAAAAACATATATATTTTATTTATAAGATTTTAATTTATATTAAAACTATTTTAGATAAGCTACTAAATATCTAAAATAATAAATAAATTAAATATATAATTACTTTAATTATTTATACAGGATTTTATTTTAATTTATTTATTAATAAATATAGACTACTAATAAATTATAATATCTTATATAAAAAATTTAAGTATAAGTTTATTATTTTCTAGTATTATTAATCTTTATCTTTACTAATTTCTTTTAAAGGATATTTAAGATTTAGATAGATTATATATTACTATCTTAATTTATAATTTATTTTTTTAAAATAAACTAGTTACAGTAAATTTTATAACTTAGATTAATAAATATATAAAATAATATATATTTAGATTATCTCTAGATTATTTAATAATTATATTAATTATATTTATAGTTTATCCAGTATTATATTCTTACTAATAAATATAATATATATTAATTTTTAATAAATATATAGTTATCTTTCTTAAGTATTTCTTTTTTAAAATAGTAGATATTATCTATACTTTTTTTAGTATATTAGAATAAATATACTATAACTACTCTAATTTAGTATAATTTATTATATTTTTTATTCTACTCTTAAATAAAACTATTATTAAGATAAATATTTTCTAAATCTTAAAAAATATATAAAAATCTTTTTTATATATTTTTATATTAATTATTTATCTAGATATTTAAAAATATTCTATATTAAAAGTTTTATTTAATATAGATTAAGTCTAGTACTTCTATATTATAATATTTAATATTATTTTTAATAAAAAAAATTTCTATTTTTTTTAGTATAGTTATTATAAAAATTAGGTTATAATACTATTTTATTTTTTTTTATTATAAATACTCTCCTGAATAGGTTTTTTTAAATCTAAATAATAAAATTAACTAAATATTTATAATAAATATAAATAATAATTTTAAATATTTATTAAATAAAAGTAAATAACTTTTACAGTATAAATAGAATATTAACTTTATATAATTATTTTTAATATAAAGTTCTTTATTTATTACTCTTAGTTATTATCTCTAATATACTAGTATAAATTAAGAAATAATTTTAACTTTATTCTATAATTATACTATAACCAGTAGAATTCTAAATTTATATAATAAATTAATTATTATAAACTCTGTAATATATTATGTATTTAATAATATTTTTAAGAGTTTAATAATAGATTACTATTAATAACTATAATTTACTGTAAGTAACTAATATACTACAGTATTAATATTATATTAATATATCTATTTAACTTATTATAACTTTATTATAATTTTAAGAAATCTTAGCAAAACTAATACAGTATATAATAAATCTTTATAAACTATTTAATATAACTCTTACTAACCATTAAAGACGGATACCCTCTGGTATTGAAACTCTCCAAATATCCCCCCTTAAGCTACTATGTAACCACTAATGTCATCTTTTTCACACCTTCAAGGCGCCATTAAATAGTGGTGAGGCTTTTTCGTTGTGGGTTTAGAGAGAGGATCGCGGGGTCGGCAAACCATTTATGTCTCTTGAGGTACCCTCTCTGCAGGCTGTAGAGCAGTCACTGAGCCGTGATGGCAGCCCCAGGAGGAATTATCTGGATGGAGAAAGTCGGGTGAATAGAGCTGCAATTTTAGATTTTAGTGATCAAGTGATGGTCGTTTGAGATGAGCCTCCAACGGCATAAACGCTAGGTTTAAAAATTGGGCCCGTTAGGGTTGTTTGCTCTGAATCATACTCGCGTTGTTTCTGTCAATCTCAACGAGCGAGATATTTCGGTAGTTGGATGATTCATATGCCATGCACAATGTTTCTTAGTAGGTAGACCCTTGAGACGTCCGGCGTAATGGCTCCCCTGGAGACGGAACTTGGAATATCTCCACTGCACCTTCCACAGTTACCCCGGGCGCACGCTTTGGGTCATCGGTCCATTGGGACACATTATCCGAACAAACCTCCATTGATCCAAAGGTATCTCACCAATGCAGTTTTGCAGTGATACGTGGAGCAGGGACTCTGCATAGCGGGAGACGCGTGTGCTACTTTATCTTCTGAGAGTCATGCTTTACCAAGCTCATCTGCATGGGTGATACTCTCTAGCAAGCCGCGCCGCCGCCTGCATGGTCCGGTCCAATGTACAGTACTGTGTCTGAACAGAAATCTTGCAACCAGGCATCCGCATTCTTGCACTCAGCGCCGTTCAGATAGATCAAATTTGCCACGACTAGCCGGACTTTTACAGGGCGCGTTAGGGACTGCATTAGACGCATGAACATCCAATACCACGTGATACATACTACAAGGACTAACTACTCTTTCAGTATATACGAGGGAGTAGGGTGGTATGATTGGAGTTGACCTCACTACTACGAGATAGAGAGCAAGACAGGCCGGTGGAGAAAGATTGAAAGCACATAAGCTTCTATGCATGCAGAAATCTCTTTATCTCTTATAAAATGTCAATGAAAGATATGCAAACAGGCGGTGCTATTAGTTCCAGTAAAAAAAGAAGAAAGTAATAAAAATACAATGTCGTATTTAAAACTCCCGGAGATAGAGTAATACTGCGTACGGTATACCTTTTTTAGAGAATTCTAGAAGTCATGTAAACAAAAGTGGAGTAATTCATCCATGACTGGAGTAAAAAAATAACAAAAGATATAAGAGTCAATAGAATTATCATTTCCAGTAAAGGAAAGAAAGACAACAAACAGAGGAAATAAGAATAGGCGGAATTGTCAATTCCAGTGACAAAAAAGGAAAAGAGATGATAAGGTATAAAAACAGGCAGAATCGTTGACTCGAGCCAAGAGAAAGAAGTGACAACTTAGCGGTGAAGTACAAGATCGGGCTAACTGGCGGATTCCAGTACTAAAGTAACTTGAAACAAACGTAAGCTCCAGCTTCCACCATCGCCACGATGTCAATCTACACCCTCCCCAACGAAATCATCGCTCTCCTGCCGGCCTACCTGAACAATATCGAAACCTTCACCAACGCCTCGTCGGCCTGCAGGCTGTTCCGCGACAACTTCGCGACAGCCTCGCCGAAAACCATCCTCCAGCTGGCGGCGGCTTCGGCGCCGACGTTCTTCTCGCCGCACCCGCACTTCCTGGTGGCCGCGACCGCACGGCAAGCCAGCGCGTGGGTGCTGCAGGACCCAGCCACACGCACGCCGCTCCTCCACCAAGCCCTGCGCGGCGGCATACCGGGGCTCTACGAATTCTGCCTGGAGCACGCGGGGCTCACTTTGGCCGAGATCCGGCGGCTGCACCTGGC
Source organism: Aspergillus homomorphus CBS 101889 (assembly GCF_003184865.1). NCBI lineage: Eukaryota > Fungi > Ascomycota > Eurotiomycetes > Eurotiales > Aspergillaceae > Aspergillus > Aspergillus homomorphus. The sequence goes on along the minus strand of NW_020291944.1, from coordinate 59,243 downwards.
GCGCTTCGACATCCTCAACCCGCTCTCGGACCGCATCGACAAAATGGCCGGCAGGCAGTGGTACCAGACCGAGCATTTCTGGGACGGCGGCGTCAGCGAGCCGTGGACGATCCAAACGGAGGCCGACCGCGCCACGTTCCAGATCGTGATCTACGGCGAGCTGTTCGGACCCGATATGGATGCGTTTCTGGCCGCCGGTAGACGCACCCCGGACAAGCCGGTGCACTCGATCGAGACGCGGCTCGAGTTCATCAAGTACTGTGTGCCGGATGCCATGTGTTTGAAGGGGTATCGGGGCTTTGCACAGCCGGAAAATTCGGGCCCGTATGCTAACCTGGAGGACCCCTGGGCCTTGCCGGGTGACCAGGTCGCGTTGCAGCATATCCTCTCGTGTCGCCGGTGGCGACGCATGTGGGCGGACGCCATGCGCATGATTTCTCGGGATGAGGCCGACGGCAAGATCGAGGATAATGTGAATGAGGAGTCGTGGCGCACGAAGCTGTGGCGCGATGCCTTGCTCGTGCAGGGCCTGTGGGGAATGCAGCTTGTCACCTTGCCCGAGGCGAGGGTGGCCAAGGAATGGCTCGACAAGGGCCGGTGGCTGCGCGAGCAGATCTGGAAGCTGGACGGTCCGCTGGAGACGCGCGCCATCGGCGAGCCGTGGGAAGATCCGGTGTCGCTGGCGCCGGATCCCAGCCAGGATGTTTTTGTTTGTATGGCGGCGCTTTGGCGGATGTAGTTTAGTTTACATGTACAATAAAGCTACTAATTCTACGCGGGTTTGCCGGGGGTTCTCTAAGTCCTTTTCTTTCATCTTTATCTTTCTATCATATCTACCTCTCCGAAAACAGAAGTATAACATTCCGGGGGAGAACCTCCGGACCCCCCTTTCTTTCAGCCTCCCAGCGACCTCAATCGAGACCAGAAATATACACTCACCCTAACGCAGAGAATATTAAATCGAGATTACCAGGAAGCTGATAGAAAGGGGGGTCCGGGGGTTCCCCCCCGGAAACGTCCACTTCCTTCAGTCATCGAAAGTGGGTTGCAAGGACAGGAGGGACCCTCCGCATCTACGATCACTAATCAATACGAGCACTATGAATGGGGTAGTTATGGCAGTGTCAGCAGGATTAGCAATCCCCCCACCAAAGCTCCGCGCGATTAGCACCCAGTCGACGAGCGAGCATTGCACCTCCGACCGTGTCATCTACGGAAGCTCTATGGCCCGACAGGATAGTCCGATAGGCTGGATGCGCTAGTCCGCCGTGTGGGGGCGGGATCTCCCAACAAAACAACCTTATTTATCTGCAGCCCCTGCCCTTCTTTTCTTCTTTGTATATCGTTCATCCTCTATGACTCGCAGAATTATGGGGCTGTCATCGCGTCTAGCAGCAGTACGCCTCCTCCCTTGGTCATAAACATCACACACTAACGCCAAATCTAGACCGCGCTCGGCCTAGCCATAGTGCTAGGCTGGCTAACCGACCGCCACAGACTGATCTGGCTGACGGTGCAGAACCACCCCAGCCGACTGCCGCAGCTCTCAGCTTTCGCCGACCACCAGGTCATCCTGGCAGACCAGCTCCGCAACTGCGAGGACGTGCACCTGGACGAGCAGCGCGGGTTCGCCCTCCTAAGCTGCGACCCGGGCCGCGACACGTGGAACACCGTGATGGTGCGTCCGTCATCCTAGCACTCTCAACCCTACACATAATTAAGCGTTCCGGGGGAGAACCCCCGGACCCCCCTTTTCTTTCAGCTCCCTGGCCACCTCAATCCCATCCCAGAATAAGAGCTACAAACTAAGAAGAAAAACAGGGAACCTTCATAAACGCGAGCAACCCAGGCACACTGTACTTATACGACTACGCCTCAGCACAGAACAACCCCACAGCACCACACAAGCACCTCCACGCACTAACCCTCACCAACTTCCCAACCACAAAACGCAAAACTTTCCACCCACTCGGCCTAGCCTACAACAAGGAAACCAGCACCCTCTTCGTAGCAAACCACGCGCCCCCGGGCCCAAGCATCGAGCTCTTCACCCTAAACCCCACACAACACACCCTAACCCACAAACAAAGCATAACGCACCCGCTCCTCCACGGCCCGAACGCCCTCCTTGCCCTCTCCCCGCAGGAGCTGTACATAACAAACGACCACCGCTGGCCCAGTGCCAAATACCCCGTGCTTAACGCCCTGGAAACCTACACCGCGTACGCAGGCGGCACAGTGGTCCACGCCAACCTCGCGACAGGGGAATATAAAGTCGTGGCGCGCCTGCCGTTCGCGAACGGCATCGCCGCGCTCAATGCCTCGCATCTCGCTGTTGCGTCTACTACCTCTCCCTCTGTCACTATCTACCTAGTTACCGAGGGGCGAGGGCTGGAGAGGAGGCTGAGTATTCGGACGCGCTTCCTGGTGGATAATCTCAGTGTTGATGCGAAGGGGAGGCTGGTTATGGCTGGGCATCCTTTTTTTCCGGCTTTGGGTGAGCTGGCGAGGAGGAATTATAGGTTTGAGGGCCTGGGCGATGGGGAAGGGGGGAGGCCGCGGGCGCCGAGCTGGGTGGCGGAGTGGGATGGGAATGTGGATGGGGTGGTACGGGATTTGTTTGTGGATCGGGGGGGCGTGTATGGGTGTAGTTCTGGTGCTGTGCGGGATGTGAGTAGGGGGGTTGGGCTTGTGGTTGGGTTGTATGAGCGGGGGATTTTGGTATGGAGAGAGTGAGGATCAGGGTACCAGGAAGCTGAAATGAAGGGGGGTCCGGGGGTTCTCCCCCGGGACGGTATGTCTCTGTTTGATCAAGGATAGGTGGGCCAGGAAGCTGAAGGAAAGGGGGGGTTTG
>NW_020291944.1:0-56289 GCF_003184865.1 Aspergillus homomorphus CBS 101889 | reverse complement strand
CCCCCCCCCAATGAACGTCTTTTGGAAAGACACTGTTGTGTATATATGTATGCATGTATGTAGGTAGTATGTAAGTGGTAGTATGTACAGTGATTAAAAGGAAGTCTATAAACAGAATCGAATGCTGGATGGATGCAGACGGCGGTCAGTACCGCGAATAAGGCGGCGGAGGCTCGGCTGGTACCCCGGCGGCTGACGGTTGAGTAGCAGCGGTAGTAGGGGCTTGCTCTCCCGCTCGCTCACTGCCGTCTCGGCTCTGGCCCTGGCCCTCCTCGCCCTCGCGACCGACCGGCTGCAGCTCATGCGTGCTCTCCTCGCCCGCCCCGGCCCCGACAGCCTGCTTGTCCTTGCGCTTCTTCGTCCGCTTCTGTCGCCGACGGTAGATGCAGATCCCGGCCACGGCCAGCAGCATCGAGGCGCCGAGGCCCACGCCCACGCCGATCCCAATGTTCCGGGCCAGCGCGGACTTCTTCTGCGGCGCTGAGTTGCAGTGCGCGTGCACGAAGCTTGCGTTGGATGGGAGGACTTTGTCGCAGTTCAGGTGGCGCGTGCTGTCGACGGAGAACTTGTTGACTTGTTTTAAGGAGGAGAAGTCCGTGCTGTGTTGGTTAGTATGCTGTGCATTGTCTGGAGAGGGGCCGAAGAGGAGAAGAGGCGCCGGGAAGAGGGGAAGAAGGGAAGAGAAAAAAAAGGGGTAAAGGGTAGCTACCTGCTGATGGCGCCGATGAGAGTGATGTCGTCAGCGACCTGCAGCGACGACAGATTAACTGCTAGCGGGTACCAGGCTTCGAGTGCGATGTCGCCGGTTGCGTTTTTCAGAGATGGGGCCGATATACTGCGGCTGTTAGATCGATAGAGAGTGAGTCGGAAAGAACACACAATACCTGTCGAATGCGCCACGCAGCGAGAGGGTCCCGTTGAGGAAGTTCAGGGCGGGCACGGAGAAGTTGAGGAGTTGCGACGAGTGCACGGCCAGGCCGGCGCTGTAGTCGCCGTAGCCGGTGGTTTGCGCTTGGCTGATGTTGCCGGCGGAGGCGAGCACGGGTAAAGACAGACTGCGAGTGTCAGATGAGCGGAGTTGATGGGATGAGTGCAGGGAAATGGAAAGGAACGCACCTGGAGATATTCCCGCCCACCGAGAGGCTGGCCGCCCCCCGCAGCGCGGGCAGGTCGATGTGCATCTGCGAACTCGACCGCTTGTCGCAGCCGGCCTCGCCGCAGATCGACGAGCCCGTCGTGATCTGCTCCAGGCTGGAGAGATTGGCACTACACGCAGGTTACAAGCTGTTCAATGGCCATCATCCGGCAGGGAGACCCACTTGATACTGCTCCCGGACAGGTCCAGGTAGCTCACATTGCGCAGATTCGGGATCGACACGGTGATCGGGCTGCGGCCCTCAATGGTGATGAAAACCGCCGTCTCTAGCCGCGGCAGCGAGATTGACTGGAGGGACGAAGGGTAGGTGAACTCCGCGCCATAGATGGTCACGAGGTCCGGGGCTTCAAGCGACGTCAGACCGGTCGTGCTGTTGAGCACGGAGATACTCGAGGTGAGATTGGTCAGGTTGTGCATGATAAACGAGCCCGTGTAATTGGAGCCCACCACCAAGTCCCCGTACAACCTGGTGCAGTTGCGCGTCAAGGCATCCAGCTGGTCCTGGCTGTAGATCACGATGCCCTGCCCGTATTCGTCCTCTTGGGCATTGCAGTCTTGCGCGGAGATGACTAATTCAACCGTCAATCATGTGACTTCTGACCAGGCAGACAGAAAGAAAAAAAAAACACGTGGGTCATCCATACGGTTCACCAAACCTACGGCCACCACCACCACGAGGGTGGGCAGCAGATTCATTCTTCGGACAACACGGTGGAAATTGGTTTCACCCACAATGGATGAACACACTGCTGTGTAAATCAATCGATGCAGTGAATGTCAGTGGTGACTTGTTTCACTAAGAAAAAGTTCGAGATCGCGGGTTTTTTGACGCGCGGCTCGAAGGGGGGGCAGGCAGAGTGGTTTGCCAGACCCTTTATGTCTGCCTAGGCTTGAAGGAACTCAGGGAGGCGTTTCAATTTTCGAGCCACTTTGATTGCCAAGCGGGGCGGCAGGCGACAAGAACATCCTCTCTTAGGTTTAGTCGGTGCAGATTCACTGTGGCGCAGTGCATCTGACTGGTCAGGGGAAGGGTTTGTCTGGTGGGGAGTGGACTCTTATCGCTCGGCTACAAGTTTGTGATTCCAATAGTCTCGCCGTGCTTAATCCCTTTTCAGTATTTCCCCCCCTCCTCGTGGTTCCCCTTGCGCTTCCCGCAGGGCTGAACAAAATAAAACCTTATCGAGGGGAAGGGGTCCAATGTTTTTGATTCCTGAGTCTGACAACGGTGACATCTGGACAGTTGAAACGGGGAGGTATCTGGGATGGCGGATGTGGCTGAATTTTCGGACTTAAATACCGGATGCAGGTGCTGGTGATATCATTGGGAGACCTCCTCATCGACTGCGAGCAATTCAATTTACCCTGGCTTCAATATACTATATCTAATCACTTCCTTCGCTCGGTCGGAACCATGCGACTTTAAAATTACTTGATCCAAGCTAACACTAGTCACCTCCACTCACTTCCACTTCCGAACCATCTCCGCCCTACTACATAGCTCCACTCAACATGCACATGCAAGCAGCAATCACCTGGCCCCCCAACTTCCAACCAGGCAAAACCGACAAATTCGTCTCGAACGAGATCTACATCCGCGACACGACCCTCGCACGCATCTGGGTGTACCTCTCGACCATCACAAAACGGGAAACCTACTACGACAATGTGAGCCAGATCACGGGCGCCGGCCTCGGGCCCTACGCTGCGCGGAGGCGACCGGTTCCAGTTCTCAACCTTCGGGTTCCCGCCGCTGCAGGCAGAGGTGTGCGAGTCCGTCCCGCCGACGGATACCGTGCCCGGCCGGCTCGCGTGGCGCGCCTGGCAGGACGGCGATGATGACTCCGCGTCCAAGATCTACCATGCTTGGATCGTGGAGAAGGTGCCGTGGGGAAGGGGTGTTGTCCGCGTGCTGACGCAGGAGTCGCAGATTGGTAAGCCTGCTGCGCTGTTGGCGGGTCAGAAGCCGAATCCCATGTTGAATGGGTATCAGGCGTGGTTGGGGTTGCGAGGTCGGGTTAATTTGGGGCTTGGGGAGCGGGCGTGGGTTGGTCAGTGGGGGTCACTAATCTTTGGAGCAACGTTGGTCGAGCGTTGTCTGCGATTGGGTCTATGCTATAATGATTTCCGAGTGTTTGAGTGTAATGTGTAATAATAATCAGATACTATCGCTCATGTAATTGCATCTTGCGTCCTGATGAAAGCTCGATCTAAACGACCTCATGAACGTGATCTTTCCATTGCGTATATAAACAGCCCACGATATCGCTCTAAGAATCTACCAAAAGCACACCACAATACCACACCCTGCACTGACAGCCTAAGGCCGATCCTCGCGCACCATAGTCCGGTACGGATTACTAGGATCCTGCTCCTCCTCCTCAGCGGACGGGATGGTCTTGCGCACGCGACAGGGGTTGCCCACGGCGACCGAGAACGGCGGGATATCCTTCGTGACGATGGAGCCGGCGCCGATGGTCGAGCCCTGGCCGATGGTGACGCCGGGCAGGATGACGACGTTACCGCCGATCCAGCAGTCGTCGCCGATCGTGACCGGGTGGCCGAACTCGACGAACTTGCGCCGCGACAGCACGCTGACGTCATGGCCGGCCGTGTAGATGTTGACGTTTGGGCCGAACTGCACACGGTCGCCGATGACGATCAGGCTGGTGTCGAGGGCAGTGAAGCTGGGATTTTTAGGTACAGAAGATTTAGACAAGTGAAAGAAGGGGAGGCCGTACTTGAAGTTGAAGAAGCAGTCGCGGCCGATGCTGATGTTGCAGCCGTAGTCCGGCATGAAGGGCGGCTCGATGAAGGTGCCGTCGCCGACCCGGCCGACGATCTTCTTCAGGAGCTCGAATCGCGTCTCGGCGATCTTTTCGTAGGGTACAGATTTGGCGTCCAGGTTGTTGTAGTCTTGTGCGACGCCGCGGGCGCGGTGGCGGCCTTCGAGGAGCTTCGGGACGTTCGGGTTGTATCTGGATGTGTCAATTTTGGACCATCAATCTGCGCTCTATATCCAAGGCGCGAGACAGTCTTAGGAAGTGTCGTAGACGTACAGCATGCCGGAGATCATGCGCTCGTACTCCTCGCACATAGGCACATGGTTCAAACCCCGGGCGATCTCAATGATCTCGGGTCGTTTGGCGGACGCAGCGACAGACATGGTGACGGTTTAGACGGTGATTGAGATAATCTGGAAACAAGAGAGCAACATGGCGTGTTATATTGTGGCAGGACTCCTATTTATCATTGGGATGATGGATTCATCGCGGGGTACCAACTCCGCAGAGGGGCATCGCGCCTCTCGATTCCCGTTCGGGAAATACTCCCAACTAGGTGGCCCCGTATGCGGCGGGCTTGGCGCCGACATTTCGCCGCTTTACCGCCCGGCATTTCATCGTGGCCTTGGTGCCATAACTTACTGGCGTGATTCATAGTGTTGCACAATGTTATGCACACAATCCTTAGCACATCAGCCACGAAGCAGCCTTAAAAGCCACACTTCACCGCGCCCTGCAGTGCCCGCTATACCCTGCTCTCCGAATTGGGGGGTACACTAGGGGCCCGAGTCCTCGGCAGGAATCGAGAACACAGTAAACAATAGGACATGCATCTCAGATACTACTATGTACCCGTCTCGCTTCCCTCTATATGCAAGATCTGCTCTTGAAAAGTTGACCTTTTTGTCTTTTATGCTAACCCTCATTTCTATAGAACAATTATACTGTGTTATTTGCATCATGTACTATCCCAGTGGAAGAATAGAGCAGGTATGTTGCGGTGCAGCCGGATTTTCTCTCGGCAGTGCTCTTACGGGACGATATACATCTATGGCCTCCCCAAGCATATAAATTGACTTGTGCCTGAGCACTTACCAACACAACAAATTATATTAGGTGTTCGTTATTACTCAGCACGCTGCTGAAACAAACCAGTATGAACAAACAACCCCTTGTGTCAGTTTCACCATCGATTATCGGTGTAAGCTACTATCTTTTATTAGAGAGTACTGCACGGTTGATTTGTGATAGGCCAAGAATAAGATATCTCCAAGTAGTACCAGGACTTCAATAGCCAAGTCCTTGCAAATGGGCTTCAATCTCTGATAAGATCAGATCAGACCTCTACCATTAAGTAAATGTATCAGAGCTCAGAGTAAGATTTCGTAGAAGAATAAATGCAAATAGCAAAAGTCGAAAAGTTGTTCCGAGAGCTCGCGCGAACAGGCAGCTCGACACGGCTACTTCGGCCTCTTCCGCGGCTACTCCACCGCTTCTCAAAGGCTACAACGGCTACTCCAGAAGCATACTGTGCGAGGAATTCACTTCTTGTCACCCAGCTCAAACTACAAAAGAACCCCTGGCCCCTTGACCATGGTTGAGTCCGGACATCGGGACTTAGTGATCGATCTCGACCCTGCTGACGCGGTCTGCTATGTTGTTGAGGCTTTTCTGCAAACTTGGTCATTTGGTTGTACTTGAGTTTTTCGACGCTAATCTTGCTTTTTTGGTGAAGTGCCCACAAAGCCGGTCACTCTTTAAAGGCCAGAAGGACAATGATTGTCTGACGCCGCGCAGGGCAATAGACAGGACAGGTCCTCAAGATAAGCTGCACCTCTTCCAACCAAACGTACACTTCCCTGGCTATGCTAAATGGAGTTAAAATCCGAGGCTCACCCCGATCTCCGGCCGGCGATGCCTCCGGTTTCCTGTTCTTGGTCCCGCGTGCCGCCCACTGCGCCACCAACGACGTGCAAGCTAACGGCCCCTTCCCTCAGACCAACCTGGCCGTGATAGTCAACTGGGTTGAGAAGGGTCTTAAGCCGGTCACGCTCAACGCGATTCACTTGGCCGGTGATTAAAAGGGCCAGAGTGCCGAGCTGTGCGCCTGGCCTCTCCGCCCCTTCTGGACCGGGAATGGCATCAAGTTCCACGGTGTGCATGACCAGGCCTCGCTCGACACTTGGAACTACACCTTCGACGCCTACAGATTTCCTCTTTACTAGGGACTTCATCTTCTTTCATGCTTCTGTCATCTTGACAGAAGCTGTGGGTGCATTTGTACATTAAGACAATTGGGCTTGACGTGTCTTGGCTCTCGTTCATCGGACCGTCCTCGCTGCCCTGCTTACTTTAATACAATCCATGCAGCGTGCTGCGCTTGTCTTCTATACTTTCCCGACCATCTATCAAAATCATACTAAACAATATATTGAATTTCATTTGCAGCATCGCTGCTATTAGCAACTACCCCAGTTTCTACAGAGTGTACCATTTTACCCAGCACAAGCCACTCGTAAGATTCCCTGCGAAGACAGTATCTTATCCTTATTAATTATAGACCAACCAGTGTATAAGGTAGTTGACGATCAGGCCAGCTCTACTTGCAATGAAATTCACCTCAACACGAGAATACTACACATGCACACACGCACTGAGCATTAAACCCAACTTGCATGAAGACTGATCATCCCCGGAGTCCGTATCCCACACTCTCAGGTACTGTTACCTCCCAGTTCATCTACTCAGTTCATCGACTCAAATCATCTACTCAAATCATCTACTCAAATCATCTAGTCAGATCAGACACCAACCCATCTGAAAATGGTGCTCATATACGGCATCTAACACACGCCGTTGTACATCTCTGCTTCTGAATGTAATGCTTTTACCTGTATAATGTCGTTCATAGACAAGGAAACTGGCATCTCAAAACTCGTTCAACTAGACAACTCTTGATTATTATACGCACTATGATACACTCACTGGGGTACAATTCTACCCGAGCAAAACCCGATGGAACGCTTTCAGTGTGAGACCCAGCGTGACTCAGCGCTACCACCAGCAATGCTCCCCCCACAACAACTCCACCAATACCTACATCTTCCGCGAAAGGGGACAATAAATCAAACCATAACAACCCCCCCAACAATAACAACAGCAGCAAGCATCACACCGCCCACACTCCCCGACGAGACGGCGGCACCACCAGACACCGACGACGAGGTCGGAGACGCAGAAGCAGAAGCACCCGCGCCAGCAGACGAGACACCAGTAACTCTCGCCCCGGCACTAGTTGCAGACTACAGTAACACGACATGTTAGCTCACTCAGATAATCCAGATAACCAATAACCTACTGAATTCGCCACAGCAGTAGCACTAGCAGTCGCAGACGAGGCGCTGGGCGTGGCGCTATCGCCGCACGCTTCGGCGGCGGACTTGACGTCGCTGCCGTAGTACTGCCAGATGTTGTAGGTTAGGGCGCATTTCAGGCAGTCGCTGAGCTCGGATTTGTAGGTCGAGTTGCTGCAGTAGGTTGCGTTGCTGCTGTCTTGGGATATGAGGATTACGCCGCCTGGTGATTCTGTTAGTTTGATGATGTAGTGTGGTTGTGGTGGTGGTTGTTGGGTGTTGGAGTAGGAGACGTACCGCAATCGGCATGGCATTCGTACAGAGGGCTGCCTGGTTCGATGGACTCCCGTCTGTACATGGGAAAGCTGGATGGGAAGCTCCATGCGAAGCTGGAGGTGAAGAGTGCTGCTACTGCAGCTAGGATGAGGATGACGCGCTGCATGATTGTGCGATAGTCTTTAAACCGAAGGGAGTAGCCGTTGATTGATGTGTCCAAGGAGGAAGGAAGGAATGGTTGCGAGGAGGACGGTTATAAGGTTGAGGATGGCACCTTATAATTAACAAGCTTAGCCTTCAACTCACGATCTCCGCTACACAGCCAAGGAAGGGACTGGTCGGACCACCTGCATCCCGACGTTTCCAGTAACCCACCCTGTCCGCTTTTCGGCGCTCCGCGAGATAGATTAACCTCGCAAGTATCGTCCATTATAGCCTTAGCGCGGTGACTAGCTTGAACGCCATGTGTGATGGGAAGTGGATCGCAGTAGGTTCGATACTACACCGATGGAATGGTTTTTTCCCAGAGGAATATCATGATCGCGCAGCAAGGACTGAATGCTCAATGCGGTGATAGTGGAATCGTATGGTATCTTCCATCTCTGGCAGGGTTTGTTGGAATTGCACTACCAGGTGCGTGTATTACATCATACTCTGTATCGAGCGTAGGAGAATGTCGGCGGTCGGAGGTTATCTCGGCTTTCTGAGCCAGAACAGGTGCTTGACTCAAAGAATTTACCCGGTTCCCATACTCTAAGACAAATCCTCGTGTAGACGAGCGAGGGTCTGTGGAAAGAGTTTGCTAGTGTATACCGAAGTGGTAAGGTCGGGGCAAAGCTTGCGGTCGCAGAGGCCAGCTCCGGTGTAGTGATCTAGCCGACAGGCTCGCATGGAGCGGCAAGAGCAATTGGTCAAGGCTTCTGCTGTGGTTAGACAAACATGACTAGCTGATCTAGTGCCTGCCTTGCTCGAATCCCAAGGCGGCAACTTGGCCAGGCAAAATCTCACCAGAAGTCAAAGTGCCGTGGTTGGGAGTTGGGCTGGATGGAAGGATGGGTCGGTGGCTGCTGACGGGTCCACTATTATCTTATCAGATTGAAAATCAGGGCACGCTAGCCACTTCGGCGCCCTCGTACGATCCCTCCATTGGTGCAGACTTCCATTTGACCCATCGCTTAATTTGTTCTCGGACATAATGCTTCGATTGGGACAAGAATGGTGCCGGTCAGGAGGAGACGGAAGGGCCAGGATCTTATCAATCGCATATGATCTGATGTCGGACTTTCCTCTTCCGGTTGGTGTGCTCTGGTTAGTAGTCGCGAAAGTAGCTCCCTGCGAGGTAGCACTGCAGGAGGAGTTCGCTGGTGCCAGCTCCACTTGTGTAGATTGGTCAAGCTAGGTCTGTGGTCAGTGACACACTTTGACTCTTCCCAGTTGCACATGCCTTGAGGCACTTGTTATCCACTGCGGACCCTATCACATGGGTTTTACCATAACCTCTCGAATCGCAGACTGTAGTCCTTCCATCCAACGCCGTTAGTGGGTGTAACATCTCCGAGACTAGTACCATGGGTGCTGTTTCTATAAAGACGGCCTTCTCGACCTGGATGGTCTTATCGCCAGCACATTATTCCTTCTGTATTCCAGAAATCTTCCCTTCTGCCCCAGAGACGAGGGCTCCGAGCAACCCTCTTATTCCTCCGCATTACCTCAAAATTCCCTTCCATGATGTCTCCCGTCACATTGTTCACCGGGCTGCTGGCTACAGCCAGCCTCTTAATCCCTGGCACCCTTGCCGCAGAAGCTAGCGACATGGGAGCAGCTGCGTTCATGTGGCCGCCAGACCGTGCCTGGGGCGCGGCGCAGGACCGAACAGCGCCCTGTGGCTCGTCAGCGGGAGTCACCAACCGCACCGAGTTCCCCCTCAGTACGCGATCCCCTTTCGTACACTCCGAGCCTTCAACTAACAAACTTAATCCCAGCCAACGGCGCCGTCGCGCTAGTAATCCAGACAGAATCCTACTCAGTCAACCTCGCGATCTCCTACGACAACGGTACGTCTCCCACTCTGTCTGAAAATCATCCAAATCTAATATATCCCTCCTAGACCCCACAAGCAACTCAGACTTCACGACCATCGTCTCAAGCAGCAACTTCCCGGACGTCGAACCAGGCCACGAATGCTACTCGGTGCCCAACCCGCCCTCGACCGTGACCTCAGGCTCCAACGCCACCCTGCAGCTGAAATACGTCTCTGACTTCGACAACGACGGCAACGAGACCTACTACGCCTGCGCGGATATCACCTACGTCCCGCTCTCCTCCTTCGATACCTCCATTCCCTGCTTCAATGTCTCGGAGGCTACGTCCAGTGATTCTTCGTCGTCCTCGTCGTCGACGTCGTCCTCGTCCTCGTCTTCGACTTCGACCGCATCAACAAATACAAATACATCCTCAAGCGGAGGCCTCTCAAAGGGCGCCATCGCAGGCGTCGTAGTCGGGACCGTCGTCGGTGCAGCGCTGGTGGGCGTCGCGGCTTTCATCGCGGGACGGTACTGGCAGAAGAAGGCGCAGCGGGAGCACGCCGTCGCGATGAATATGATGAATCCGGTGCAGAAGACGTGGTCGGCTTCTACGGCTGGACGGCAGGGTCAGGGGCAGACTGCTTGATGTGATTCTAAGCTGGTTCAAGGTGATGCGGGTGTATGCTGCCGTGTGATATGATGATGCTAGTGCTAGTAAAGACATGTGATCTGGAGGTATGGGCTGGTGATGACGATATGTTATGCTCGATGCAGTTGATGATTGATGTTGATGTTGCGGAGATTCGTTGGCTTTGATGGACAAGTGAATAGTGTTTATGAAAAGGAATTAGTCAATTACTACTGATTCATATTCTGAACGAGATCTGGCTGTAATTGCATGGTTTTGCTTAGACAGACATGACTAGTATCTGCTTTCGGCGAATATTGTAACGAGGCAGATGAGTGGTAGAATTTGTGTTCTGGATTGTGGTAAGCCATCTATAGTCACATACTTAGGATATATTTATGTAACTCGTCTAAGATACGTAATGACTGACCTTGTTGTATCCTCGGCAGTTATAGGGATGGAAGTGGCAATTCACGCAGATGGAAACAAAGGGTATGACTCTCGCGCAGGTTGTTCTCCCACGGTGGAATAGGACTCAGCTGAATGGGATTACGAGAAAGATGTAGAGATTAAATTCTTCGGTGTTTGAATTATAGACCCAAACTGTCAACGTCGATCATAACCGATTTTGATGATTTTCGTTTCTGTTTCAAAATTTAATGACATTAACATTAGTCTGTCAGAAGGTAAATACAAATTTATTGGCTTGTCTAGATTGCCGTGCACGCCATGTCCGAATTGAATGAATATATATAAGGATCGTAAAAGAAGTTTTGGGGCTGATCAAGCCCCACAAATAAGAAAGGGGGTGGGGTATATGTCTCCATCGACACACCCACCCTTAGAGAAGGCTGAAAATGACCGCGGTCAAGGCAGCAAGGAATGATCCCTGCGTGACACGATCACTGAATGAAGAAGAAGCGGCGTTCTTGGAGGTGGAGCCGGCGCTGAAGCCGGTGCTGGTGGCATCGGCGCCCGAGCTCGACTCGTAGTTGCTGGTGCCGCTGCTGCTGGAGGCGGTGGTCTGCTTGCCGGCGGTCATGTTGAGGCCCGTGTCCTTGAGGTTGTAGAGCACGGTGCTGTTGCCCGACACCAGGATCTGGTCGGACAGACCCGTGTCGCTGGTGTAGATGTACGACTTGTCGCCCTTGACGGTCGTGCCCTCGGGCGGGTTGTAGCACTCTACCGTGATCTCCTTGTACAGCGCGTAGTAGTAGCCGTACTTCACGATGTCCTCGCTATTCCAGTCGACCAGGCCCCCGCCCCATTCGATCGTGCCCTGGCCCGCCGTGGTGAGCCCGCTCGGCCACAGCGACATCTGCAGCCGCGACGGCGTCTGCGGGTACATGTAGACTCCGGAGGTCGCGTTGAGCGTCGAGTTCTTGGTCAGGGTGCGCATCACCACGCCGTCGACGAGCCATTCCAGCTTCTCGGGCGTCCAGTCGATCGTGTAGGTGTGCCATTCGCTGAACGTGTCGCCAGGGGAAACGGCGGCGTTGACCTCGTTGGTCCCTGGGCAGCAGAATCATGTTAGCGTATGCGCAGGGAAGCAAAGCAACAGGGACATACAGTTCTCAACGCCCTGGAAGTAAAAGTCGGTCTGCACACTCGACAGGTTGTACCCCACAAACTCGAAGTCAATCTCGTCCTTCACATCCGACATCAAGATGAACCCCGTAACGACACCTCCGCCGCGACTGCTCTTGATCTTGGCCGAGACCTTGCCGTACCAGATGTAGTTGTTCAGCGTCACCAGACTACCGGTCGTCTGGTTCGGCATCGTGAGCATCAGACTGCCGTTCTCAACCTTGGGGAATCCGCTCGTCGTCCACTCGTATTGCGAGGAATTTCCTAGGTACTGATCCCAGAGGATGGAGTCGTCCAGGTTGCTGAAGCTGTAGGTCTGGTTCTTGCAGATCGGCTCGGGTGTGCAGGAGTCAAGCGAGTACGACATCAGGGGGTCGCAGCTTCCCAGGCATGAACTTCCTACACCACATACTCCATCTAATGTGGCCGTTAGCTTGGAATTTGGGACAGATGTGAAGCTCGGATCGACTCACTGTAGCAGCAGGGTGCGCTCTCCGGGCACTTGTTGTCGACACTGCAGGTAGTAGAGGCCGTGGCGATCGCAGCCAGACTGGCCACGAGGAAGGCGGAGGAGACGTGGCGCATCGTTCCGAAGCACACTGCGTGCAACTGACTGTCGATGGGAGGGAAGAGTGGTGAGGGGAGGAGTTGTGAAACAGCGGCAACGTTTCAGTTCGGACAACGGTGCCTGGAGGCGGGGAAATCTATTATAATTATACGCATTGGGGGAGCGAGTCCACATGACATCAAAAATCCACGGGGCAGTGAACCAAGGAGGAAGCAGAATAGGGGAACGAGTGGGACACTGGGGTGGAGGCGTCAATCAGAATCTTTCTCGGGGACCTTGGGCCGAGCAAACGGAAATCCTCTATTGGGGGGGTCGGCAGTCGGACGGTCGTCGGAGTTGGCAGTGCAGTGCGAAGTGGAAACCATGTGGTCCGATAGATAGCTGATCCAAGGACAGGCACGCCGGAATCGTGACAGCGGGCGAGCAAGCGTGGGATAGGGCTAGCGGAGGGGAGGTGATCCCCTATCGCCATTGGCCAACTGCATGCTCAAGATAGCGGAGATTGAGAAACATCTCCACCGAAAAGGGAAGAAATTTCTACAGTTGGTGCTTCATTGGCTACGAGGGTGTTCCTGTGGTCAACCAGGGCTCCAGAAGAGTGGAAAATCACCACTCCAAGCAGGCAGGCAGCAAAATTCACAATTGGAGGTGCGTTCGGAGCAAACCCAACCAAGCTTTGCTAGCGTTCTGACTATCTCAGGGGTATTGCGTGTCCTGCCAGGGCTAACCGGGCACACCACACAAATCATACGGATCGACACCACCCCAGCAATGCAAATCAGCAGTCAGGTTTTTGAGATGTGTGGGAGTTCCAGAAAGTAGCTCAAGCAACAGTGAAGCACTATGAAAGCCAGCGCCACATGCAGTGCTTCTCTGCTTATGCAGAGAAATGTAAAGAAATGCGGTTGTGCCAAGCAATCTATCAAAAACACAGAATTTTCTCAAGTGGGTCAATGACGTAGCCCCTTTTCTTGGTGAATTCTTCCCAGATATTTCATTTCATGTCTTACTTGCCTCTGAAACAGTGTGTTTGACTGCTGCTCAGACCATCGTGCTTCCTCGACCTCGTTCCAACTTCTCCAACGGTGCTGATAAGGATCCGCCAACCTCGGTTGCCCAACCTGTTCGGGGTCCGGTGTTATGCATCCGATTTCTTCCCTGTATATGCACATTGCAAATTCCAGAATATGTTTATGGGATATGATTATTCGCTGAAACCCCTATCCGGTGGCTTGTCGACAGTGACTTACCTTCATTCTATTCGTCTGGAACCAATAATTCCCAAAGCTTAGTCAAAGCTTGCCCACAGATCTCCGAGGAGATTCCTCATCCCCAGATACCCTGTCATGTGGCTCTTGTCAAACAAGATCACAGCTCGTTCGGCTGCTTAGGCACCTGAGCATTTAAAAATAGTCTTAAATCCGAGATGAGTGGATTCGCACCGAGTTCCTCCTTCGGTCGGTATCTGTTAAAGATAAGGAGCAGGTGTATCCAACACAATCTGTTGCTGACAGGTGGAACTCGCTAGTCAACACCGCGATGGTATAAATGTAGACTATCAAGAAGTTGTCTCACTCGCCCACCGTTTGTCAGGGTCATCTTGTCGTCGTCTGATAATCCTGCGAGTCCGATCGATGTGCCGGGTGATAATCGGAAAACCGCTTGACGAGCACTGCCACCCGACAGAAAGTCCTGTTTGCACGGTCGGACTATCGCTTTTGTGCTTGTCTTCCGCTTTGCAAAGACTGGATTGCTCGTGGGTATGCCCTGCGCATCCCACAGGCTCCAAATCTGAGTCCATCAGGGCGCTATTCCCAAGGAGGAAGAGAGCTAATTTTACCTACCCGAGAGCCTTTCCGACTATTGATTTGCACCGATGCAGTTGGCTAAGCCCGCAAACTAAGCTCACTATTGACATCAGGAAGAGGCTTGCTGGACTAATTATATACTGTGAGAACTGAATTGTAAGACCTTCCAATGAATCGGAAATTAGATCGGGTTTTTTTACCCCTTGGGGTTGACTCCACCTGGGTTGTAAGCCATGACTAATCTCCGGATTACCCGAGATCGCCTGCACTTTTTAAGGGGGCAGGGGCTTGATCATCTGCGAACTGTCCAAGGTTTCCGATTGCTTGAATTGTATTCTCCAGAGATATGGAATGGCTATTGTACGAGAGAGGTTTGAAGTGGAGGAAGACTGAAAGCAAGCCATGAACCATCCCCTCACACGCCTGTCAAGGAAGAGATGGAAGAACTCGTGATCAGATTTTACCAGAAACCTGAGATGCATGTTTCTGCAGCCTTGTGCAAATCCAGCATCGTCGAAGAAAAAAATAATAAGGATTGGTTCGAGCAATAAGAACAGGGCTACGCTGAAATGTGCAGCCCGTAGACGAGTCAGAATAGGGCAAGTCGGCGAATCCGGGCCGACATTCGCCAACATGCAACCTCAACAATGGTGTCGACCAATCGGCCTGTGCGTGTGGCTTGGCGGCTTGCCTGAACATCTGCCCAGTGCCCAGTGATCATCTGAGATACAAGTTTCTGCTTGCAGATGATCTCTTGCCCGCAGTTCATCTGATCATGACGATTCGTGCTCAGTGTCCCATAGGTCGGAGCCCGTGATGGCTGATTTCGCCAAGCATCTCAGCTGAAAAAGATCTCAGCTGAATGACATAACGATCGTCTTTGTCGCCTGGTTTGACCTAGACGAATACTCTTGTTGGCTGTTTAGTATTTATCACGGGTAGCCTCGCGATTATGGATGCTCTGGAACTTACCCATCGAGAATTGTTCAAGGCAACTCCTCTAGGAACTCAGAATGACGATGAGTGTCGATATCTCATTCCGGCCGCTGCCCGCCCTCGTTGATGAGATCGCTGAGCAAGACCCAAACCGCGTATATGCCTACATAGCTATGCACAGTAGTGAGATACCCACAACATGGAGAGCCGTCACGTTCCATGACCTTGCTCGTTCCGTCGAGTATCTCTGCCACTGACTCCAGGATCACGTTGGTGTGCCGGACGGAAGAGAAAACCTGGCGTATGTCGGGGCGAACGACCTTCGTTATACGACGTTTGTCTTAGCCTGCGCCAAAACAAATCACAGGGTATGCCTTTACTGCTGATGTTTCTGCTCGATGGCCTGCTATCTCTGTCTATACATCGGATTCATACTGCTCTAGGCCTTGCTCCTCTCGCCAAGAACGTCCAAGGTGGAACTGCAGCATCTTATGAACTTGGCTGGATGTGACAAGTTCATCTATAGTAAGGAAAGAGAAGCTGCTCGCGCCACGGCTGCCCAGGCTAGCGATGGCTGGAGCTTCTGGCCGATCCCGGCCTTCGATGAGATGCTTTCGGAGCAACCCGTCAAGAAGTGGGTGGGCGTCTCGCCTCACATTTACACATTGGCGGACTGCTGTTTCTTCGTGCATACTTCTGGGACAACTGGTAGTCATTTGTATTAATCCAATACTACCGATGTATACTAACTCACAACTCCGAAGGCCTTCCCAAGCTGGTCCCCATCACCTACGGCTACTTGGACGCTATCGATCGGACCCCGGGCTATCCCACTCTGCCAGGTCGACGTATCAGGTACCCATCCCAGCTCCTACAGGGACGACCATATCTCGCCATGTTCCCATTCTTCCACGTGGCCGGAGTCATGCCAATCCTGCAGTCGATCTTCCACGCCAATCCATTCATTCTATGTCAAGACCAGCCGATGTCCGTGGAACGCATGGTAGCGACGATGGCCACATCCCGGCCAGCGGGCGCGATGCTGCCGCCCTCGGTGCTAGAGGAGCTGTCTCACGCGGGATGGAAGCGCAGCCGCACAGCGCATTCGCCACGGACTCGAACAAAAGAGTCTCCCGTTTCCATCCAACATCCCAGTCGACTACCTCCAAGCAAATCTAGACCTCCCAGACCTTGGACTATCAGCGGACATCTATCGAAACCTCCTCGAGAGCGTGAATCTCGTTATTCACAATGCCTGGGAAGTGAACTTCATCCAGCGCCTCGAAGCGTTCGAACACCCGCACATCCAGGGCACCAGACACTTGGTCGACTTCTGCCTAGCGAGCAGGAGCCACGCGCAACTACACTTCATATCTTCCATCTCGTCCGCCGGATCGTGGAGTGCAAAACACGACAGCCCTATCCCCGAGGAAATCATCCATGACCCTGAAGTTCCCCTGATTCAGGGATACGGACAATCGAAGTTCGTGGCGGAGCATATTTGCGCGCAGGTCGCTCTATCGTCTGGTCTGCCTGTAACTGTCTACCGTGTGGGGCAGATATGCGGGCCGACCGCAGGAACGGGGGTGTGGAATAAGAAGGAGTGGGTGCCCTCGTTGATTGAGACGTCGATTGCGTTGGGGTGTATTTCTGACTCGCTTGGGAGCGCGGCTGTTGATTGGATTCCGGTGGTATGTTACATCCTGTGGGAATATTTTTCTGGCACGAAGGTGTGGGATGCTAATGGTTGGACAGGACACTGCAGCGCGGATTATCACGGAGCTCATTGACTCTCGATCTAAGACCGGGGAAAGCGCCCTGGCTGTCTTTAATCTGGTTAATCCTCGGGTTAGTGAGTGGGAGGATGTGATCGCTCCGATTCAGAGTCGGTACGGGCTGGAGAAGGTTACGTTTGAAGACTGGATCGCACGGCTGCAAGGTATCAAAGGGACTGCAGAAGAAGATCTGGAGAAATTGCCTGCGTTGAAGATCTTGGAGTTCTATCAGGGTTTATCGAGATCAGATTCTGTTGAGTGTAGCCGTCCTGCTCGACCGTTTGTGACTGAGGCTGGAGAGCAGCAGAGTGCATCTTTCCGTGATTTGGAAGCGGTCACGTCGGGTTTGATGGGCTGTTGGTTGGATCGGTGGGGTTATGAAGATAAATGTTGCTGAGTTTGAGGGTTGGCTTGATATATGGTCATGCACAAAGCCTCGAACCAATGATACTTTGTTTCTCAAGTCTGTTTACATCTAGAAGTCGATTATATTTGTAGTGATTACTGTATTTTTAAAGTACGTATGTTCGCAACAACAAGGATCCTTTCCGCGTGTCCAAACATTCGTACCATTGCAATGAACCCCCATCATCATCTTTCTATGTCCAGACTGCGGGCAACCCGCAACCTACGACTGATAAGCCTTCACCGCAGCGGCAAACGCACTGGCAATCTGATCGAGCACCAAAGGCGCCAACGCCGCATACGTGGCCGACAACTTCTCCTGCACCGCCTTGCCCAGCTGCGTCGAAAAGAAGCTCAACTGCTGCAGGTCCCACTCCACCAGAAAACTCAGCGACGCGATGCCCAGCAACCCGTCGTCGAACTCAGGCTTCTTGGCGACGATGTTGGCCAGCGTGGAGGCGATGGCCGGCTCGAGCGCGATGAACGCCTGCGCCACGCTCAGCGACTCGGCGTCGGTGAAGTTGGCCGACCGCTTGGCTGCCACGATCGCCGCCTTCAGGTCGACTTCGAGTTGGATCGTCTCCGCTTGGATCTGCAGCGCTCGCAGCGAGCCCTCGATTCCGCCTGGGTAGGCGCTGACGGTCTTGTTCAGGGTGGTGAGCTGGGTGGAGAGCTTGGTCACGGCTGCGAGGACGGTGGGGGCGTCGCGCTTGGTTGTTACTGGGGGTGAGGTTGCGGACGCGAAGAGGGTGGTGGTGAGGAGGGTGAGGAGGAGGAGTGGCAACTTGAGCATGAGCATCTTGGCGGCCGTTTGTGTGTTCGTGCGTTGCGCTAATTTTGGTGGAGAGGGAGGAAGACTTCACTCAAGGCACGAGGGACGAGATCGTGCGTTAGCCCGCGCGAGCATGCACGACAGGCCCCTTACTTATATCGAATTTCGCTTGCAAGAATGCCATTGCCTTTTCTTGACCCCTCTTCCATCGGACAGGGCTCATGATTGCACTAGGCCGTCGCTCGTCATCTCCAAAACTCAGCCCAAGCCACGAGTCAACACCTCGGACATCACTCGCCACCACAATAAGCTGCATCTCACTGCAGCCTCGTCCATCATCGTCTCGAACAGGTACCTTTCCTGTGCGGCAGCAGTGCCGATCCAGGGTCCCGCGCAGGGGCCGTCGCGATTGACATGGCGGGTTTCCTAATCGGAACAAATTTAATATGTGATAGATGTGACATTCACCACACCCCGCAGCAGTAGTCTTGGGTCGAGGCTTGTGTTGGCTGACATGTGCCTCGGGAATGGCCAATTGAGTTATGTTCCTGCAACTGCGCGATCGCTTCATTTGGGGTGTGGCATGTGCTTCCGAGGTACAGGATTTCCGTCTGCGGTGCGAAGCGGGATATATATTCTCGAACGGGGGTGGCTGCTTACTACCCAATGATTGTCGGAAGAGTGTTAGTTGTGAGCAAAGTATATGACTCGACATCATATATCATCCCTCGCAAGGGGAAATTGCAAAGCGGAGCCCTACGCTGAGCCATGACCCGTCAGCGGCAACAGAAGTATGTAAAGCGCCCTTCGATTAACTCAGTGGGACTGTCAAAGCACAGACAGGCACATAAGCTATGGTATATCTTGGAAACATGGTAGATTGACCTGGTACTGACTGAAAGGAATAAAGCACTGGCAAACCAGCATTGATATTGTAGAGAGGTTGGTGGTACAGCACTGGACAGTTTTGCAGCCCTACTCAAGTTTTATTCTTCATCATCCATGGTACCCTCAATTAGCATCTAAGCTTTAGAGCCAGGTATAATGTCTGATCTTGCGTCCATAATCTGATTTGCTCACCAATGGCTCTCGACAAGTCGCTCTAGCTATGTGTTAGCATGGCTCTGATTTTGTTTGCATTGTTTGTATCTGTGCCTTTTTTTTGCTGCCTTGCTGCCTTGCTGCCTTGGTTGCTCTGGTTGCCTGGTTGCCTGCATATCTTAGCCTGACACGTCAGTCATCCCACTCTCTTCCTTCCACCCAATCACTGGAAAGCGCCCAACAAGATAGTCAGTGTATAAGGCCTGGTTTCTCTAGATACCGCAGAAATGAAGCGATCGCGCTCTCTTTCTCCTATAATCTCCTCGAAACGATATAGTCTCACGCAAGAGGCTCTCGAGAAGCATAATCAAAATACACATATCGACCTGTTCCCAGGTGCACCAAGACTTCCTCCTTCTTCCACACGCTCGTCCTCACAGCGTTCTCGGTCAAGTAGCCCATCTCGACTCAGTGAGACACAATATCGCAATGGTCCCCTCAAGCGCGCCAAAATATACATCGACGAGGAAAGCCCCACGGACATCGTTGATTATGCCATCAATCGAGCCTTTCATTCGCTACACGACAACGACGATTCCCCACTTCCTGCCTCAGAGAAGCTTTGGAGTAAGTCCAAGGAACTTGTCCGGAACTCTTCAGGGGAAGCCGAATGGACACAAGCCTTATATGCGGTGATTGACGATATAAGACCCACAGGGCTCAAGGTTGTAATCAACCGAGGTATGTAGGCTCCCAATTGCTTTAGCATCCGATATCCTGGGCTCTGAGAGGCTTGGTGCTGAGTAGTATCAAAAGACTGGAATGAAGATGTAAAGCCGCCGGTCAACAACCCTCTTCCCATGATCCCGCATAAACGCAACCAGCCTGGTCAGCTTCTGCCGGAAACTCTTCGCGAGGGGACCCCGGATCCAGCCGTCCCTGCCATTCCTCTGTTCAAACTGAAGAATCCTCGCCCGGATATCTGTATTGGCCTATCCGATGACAGCCTAGCACGAGCCCTCGAGGATCTCGGCGTCCCTCAATTCTTCTTACAGGACCTGCAACTTGCATCCACTCTGATCAGTGACCCGCACACCACTCCCTTGGAACTCCGATTCCCCTTTCTGATCGTGGAAGCAAAGTCCGGCGCCACCGGCGGGAATCTTTACCAGGCACAGAATCAAGCTGCGGTCAGCGGCGCCTCCGCGCTTCAGATCTTGCAAAGCCTGGCCGATCTCCAAGCGGCCCAGCGGTTGGATGAGGGCAGCCGGAACAGCAACCCCAATCCCACAGAGTCAGCCCCAGGGCTTCCAAGAGCTCCGCCTCCGCCGAATATCGTCTTCTCCATCACCATGGAGGGCCCCATCCACGAACTATGGCTCCACTTCCAGAAACCGCGGGAGAAGACTTTCTCCATGGTCTGTTTGGGGTCCTGGAGGACCACCCTCAGGGATAGTTCGAGGGATCTGGTACGCCATCTCCGGGCCGTACTGCGATGGGGCAGTGGTGAGTTTCGGGAGGGTATTATCAATACCCTCCGGGCTTACAATGAGATGCTCACCTCAGCTTGAAGAATAAGACCCAGGTAGTCTTGGCTCGTAGCAAGAATATGCTCCACGAGCAACCCCTTGCTCTGTCCATTTGAGTTAACGGAAAAGGCCATGATTCACAGCCATGGGTCTTAGCTTGCTTTGACGTACCACCTGGCATACAGCGGTTTCCTTGCAAGATAAATACAGTACCATAAAGATTAGTAATCTTACTGCAGATAGCCAGAGTTGATTATAATATAATTATTAATGTGATAGATATAATTTTTCCGGGTTTCTTTCATTGTGATTTATTTCCATTCATGATTGGTTGAATTACTATGCTAGAATCCCTAGTATAAGTCGAAGGGAATAGTATACAATAAGATATTTCAAAGGTATACATAGATAAAAACCCGCCAAATCCCTCCCATAGATATTCTCACCATAACATGCAGTATCTTTGGAAAGCACTGGCTACAAGGTAGGATAACAGAGAAACAGCTACGGAAGCCAATAATAACGAGATGTGTGAGACAAGTTGCGAATGCTAGGTGTAGAGGTATCCCATTATGAAAATTGTGACCATCCCCCGGGATTGATCATTATGTTGCCTGTGAGTAGAGCTAAACATTGCTAGATAGGTTTGCTAGCTGCTGTACGAAGTCCTTACAGTAATCTGATGGTGAGACTTCCCTATCTTTATACTATTTCAAATATACTGGCACTGTTGAAGGTGCTAGGCTATGGACCAACGCTACATCATCTACGTCCTCCAAACCGTCCTAACCACTTCTATCCGAGATAGACCCTCAACTCTATCGATTTTTTATATCTACCGGCACCATTCTAATCTACCTTCCCAACTAGCGCAGCCAGTGAATCATGCTCCATAATCACATTCTAAGAACCTCACAAGCCAATCAGTCTACCCAACAAACACACCCCACTCTAGACCCAATCACTACTCCAACGGGAACCCATACCCGACCAGGAAAGCCGGCTCATCAATACTATGATGCTGGTAACTACGCGCACTATTAGTTCCAACCCCGCACCCTAGCTGAATGAGCTACATACCTGAGAACACCCACAGCCCCGGGCTCCAACATCATAGACAAGGGAAATTCCATGGGATAGCCGAGCCAGCGCTTGGTGAAGGCGCGCAGGGTATGGCCATGGGCAATGAGAACGACATCGGCGGGCTGCTCACCGTGCATGTTACCGCGGTGGAGGGCGCGAATTTCTTCAATCAGACTGTCGATGCGCGCCGTGACGTCTTCGGGTGATCTGTACACGTTAGCCCACCTCACTCCTCTCTCATCCCCACTTCCCCCAAGAGAAAGAGATACATACTCTCCGCCCGGACCCTCACACCCATCCCTCCAGATATCCCACTCCCGCTCCGCATCAAGCCCATGCTCCTTCCGCAGCGCGCGGATCTCCTTAGTCAACAGCCCCTCGTAGAGCCCATACCCCCACTCCGCCAACCGCTCATCCCCATCCTGCACCTTGCCCGCCGCCCGCAGCGCCGCCCGATCCGCCTCGGGAAACGCCAGCTCGAACGTGTGCGCCGCCCGCCGCCGCGGGCTCACAAACACCCGCGCCAGTTTCCGCTCCGGGTCGATCAGCTTCCCCGCCCCCACCAGGATCTTGCCTGACGCTGTTACCTGCGCGATTCCCGAGGCTGTGAGCTCGATCTCCGAAGTCCCTGTATATCGGCCGCTTTTGGACCACTCGGTTTCTCCTGTTGATTGTTAGATCGTCTGATTATGGGGTTCGGGTGGATGGATATTGGGGATTGGGGTTTTGGGATGGGGATGAGGGGTTGACTACGGTGAGGGCAGAGACTACAGCAGTGGGAGGCTTACCGTGGCGGTAGAGAAAAACTCGCGGCGTGCCGGCGTCTTTATCAGGCATCTTGTTTCTACACTAGGCAGTGTTCTATCTTGTGATCAGTCTGGTGGTTGTTCACGTCGTTGCAGTGGGTTGGATTCGCGGAGGGAGAGATTGGTTGACGCCATTGATTGAGTGTTTGTTGGGTTTGCTTTGGTTGGTTGGTGGGGGTTTATGTAATACTCCGATACTTCACCGGTGGTTGTTTGGGTACTAGCTTGCTACTAAACTGGATTTCTGCAGAAATCAATTAACTTTCTCTTTCTGCTTTAGATTAAACTTGGTGCTGCTTTTTGCTTACTAAGTAGCCTAGGATAATAGAAGAAGTATAAAAATATATATTCTAAGTAATTTTTAAGTAATCCCAGATTATGTTAGGAATAAATACTAGAGAAGTAATTATTATCTTAACTACTTATGTCATGGTTAACCCGTGTAACCGAGTGGTTACCGTGACGGAATACCCATGCCTTAGTTATGAAATAGTTGTGATATTAATAATTTAGTAGAATCTATATCTTAAATATCCAGGCCTTATTATATTCTAGGAAGATAAGGATTAGTCTATATTTATATAATACTAGTACTTTAATTCTATATTTAATTAATCTTTTTTTTTTATAATTCTAATCTTTTTTTTTAGTTACCTGTAGAAGAAGAGTATAGGATATTATTTTAATAATTATATTTTAAAAGTAATTTAGAATTAGAAACTTTTTCTATAAATACTAGATCTTCTACTCTAGCTACTTATAACTTATTAATAAAGAATCTTATTATAATATAAAATACTATTAATAGATTTTAAAATTATTAATAGCTACAGTAGTAAGCTACTAAATTAAAATAAGAGATTTAATAATATAATATTAATTTTATACTAAATTATTAGCAGAAGACTTTATTATCTTTAAATAATTTAAAATTAGATATTAAAATTAAGAATATTTCTTAATTTAAACTATTTTTTAATATCTAAAAGTAATAGAAATAATTCTATAATTTAAATTATAATTTTTAAAAAATATCTTCTAAATTTAATACTGATTATTAAAAAATTCTTGAAGTTATTAATTATATAAGTATTATTTATTAATAAAAATAATATTAATATCTTAAAAAATTATCTTTAGAATAAAAGAAGTTTATTAATTATTTATAATTTTTTTTTATTAAATAAACTCTTTTTTTTATAAGAAATACTACTATATTTAAATTAGATATAATAAATTAATTTAAATAAGTATAGTAATAAAATAATTAAAATTTATATAAATTTTATATTTATTTTAATATACTAGAATAGTATTTTTTTAAAGTAATAAAAAAAAATAAAATTTTATCTTTTTTATTAAATTATTTTCTAATTTTAGCTAATATATTAAAGAATATATTTATTAATTATCTAAAGAATATAATAAGATAGTATTAGTTATTATTTATTATTAAAATCTATATTTATAACAGTAAAAATAAAAGTAAAAATAAAAAAATCTAAATATATTATAAAAATAATTTTACTTTAATAAAGAAATATAAAGATCTCTAAGATTTTATATTTTTAATTAGATTTAAAAATAATTATATTATTATTTATATAATAGTATTAAATATTTTATAAACTAGTATTCTAAAAAGAATAAAAAACTTAATTAAATCTAGAGATTATAAACTAAAAAAATTAATTTAAAAAATTAATTAAAATTAGAGTTTTATCTTTTATTCTAGTCTAATTTTTTAAGATAAATATAATTAATAGAATCTTAGTATTTATATAAGTATTAAATATTAATAAAATATTTATAGATATAAATACTAGTACTAAATATAATATTATTAATATTTAATTTATATAATATTCTTTTTTTATTAAAACTTTACTATAATCTGTAAGGACTAATATTCTTATAATCTTTGTAATAAACTTATTATAAAGAAATATCAACTACCCCTATAAAAATAAAATAAGAGATTATATAAGAAACTAGGTAAATAACTATAACTATTATATAAATAACAGTTATCTATAAAAATAAGAAACTAGTAATAATATCTTAAAATAATATAATACTATTTTTAATTCTTATAAGAAATATTTATTTATTATACTATTTTATTTTTTAATTCTTATAATTTTATTACTTATATCCTATAAAATAGTCTAGTAAGTAATATCTAGATATTATATATAAAATTAAAATAAAAAAAATTCTTAGATATTATTATAAAAAATATAGTTTTTATAAAAAATAATTTCTCTATAAAAAAAAATATAATCTTATATTTAAATACTTTATAAATAACTAAATTTACTTTAATAAATTATAAAACTATAATAAGAACTAGGGATTAATCCTATAAAAAAATATCTATAAATAAATCTAGATAACTTAGATTTTAGTACCACGGAGGTTAAGAAAATAAATATATAAATTAATCTATTTATAAATAAGGATTATTATAGTATCTGTAATTATATTATTTATTATATATTTATTATTTAATAGAAGTTAACTATAGAAATAAATAATTAAACTAAAAATTAAAAAATATAGATTATAATAATTTATTTAAATTATATATTAAATAATTTATAAAAAGATAGGGCAGCAGAATTATATTATAAAAAAAAATAAATTAATTTTTATAAATTCTTTAAACTATAATTAAAGAATTCTATAAACTATTTATAAAAAATATAATTAAAAATTCTAAAAATAAAGTTCTATAAAAATAAATAAGAATTTATATATCTCTAATAGTAGAAAAAAATAAAAAGTAAATTTAGTTATAAAATATAGAATTTAGATACTATATAATTTTATTTCTTTTTTAAATTATTTTATTCTGTAGTTAAGAGAAAAATTTATAAGTAACTAAATTTTCTTATTTTAAAATAAAACTTTATTATATTACTTATAAGATTATATTTAATTTTAAATTAGTAATATAAATAATATAAGAAAAAGAGTCTTATAAATAAAATCTAGAGATTAGAAAATAATAAATTAAATTATATAAAAGTAATATTAGATTAACTAAAAATAAAATACTTATAAGTAGTCTTAATAAATAAAAAAATTAATTATATAAAAATAAACTAGTAATAGAATTAGTTATAGAAATCTATTAAAATTATAATATATATATTTAAAAGATCTATAGAACTAAAAATATATTTTAAGTATAATAAAACTAATTATTTTATAAAGAAATATAGAATAAATAAAATATCTATAAAATAATTAACTAGCTAAATTATAGTATTATTACTAGACTAAATTAAACTTATAATATATTTAAATTTATATTTATATAATAGATCTATTCCAGAGAATAAAGAAAATTTTTTTATAAAAATAAAGATAATAATTAATATTAGTATAAAAATTAATCTTATATTTATAATACTTATAAAATAAATTAACTAGTTAATTATATTTATAAAAATCTTAGTAAAAGATATTAGTAAAAATATAATATAATTAAAAGAAATTATAATATTTATAATTATACTAGAAAATATAAAAGAGTATTATAAAAAATAAAGAGATCTTATAATTATAATATTTATAATAAATAAAATAATCTTAGAAATATTATAAATTAGAAAATAATAATTACTTACAGAGTTCTATAAATATAAGTTAAAGTTTTATAAAAAAGAGAATTAAGAATATTATAGATTATAATAATCTAGATTAAATAAAAAAAATCTATAAGAAACTAAATCTTTATCTAGTAATAATATAATAAGTTTATAAAATAATTAAAAATTAGATAATACTAGAATAATATTTAAAATACTATAAAGTATTTATAGAGAAAAAGATAATAAATCTATTATTATAAAAATTAAAAATAAATCTAGAGATAAATCTCTGTAAAAAATTTAAATTAAAAATAAAATAAATTTATAAAATATTTTTTATAGAAAAAAAAATCCTGTAAAATTATCTGTAAGAAATATTTATAAAAAAATAAATAAAATATTTTAAATTATTAATAGAAGTACTAGTTCTTTTTATAGAAAAAAAAAATAATAATTTATAAATATATATAAATTATTATAAATTAAATAAGTAGATAATTAAGAATATCTATCTACTATTATAAATTAATAAATATATTAAGTAATTTATAAAAATTTAATAATTTATATAATTAGATCTCTGTAAAGCTTACTATTAAATAAAGATTATAATAAAATATAAATAGAAAATAATCTTTTATATAAAATATAAATTATTTAAATATTTTATTATACTATTTAAATTTATAAATATATTTATAAAGTTTTAGAACTTTATAAATTCTTTATTTATAGAATATCTAGATAATTTTATAATTATTTACTTAGATAATATTATTATTTATTTACAGAATTTAAAATTATATAAGAAATAGATTTATAAGATTTTAAGAATTTTATAAAAGATAAATTTATATATAAAATTAAATAAGTATATCTTTATAATTATAAAGATTAACTTTCTTAAATTCTTAATTAATTATAAGAATATTTATATAGAATTAGAAAAAATTATTATTATTTATAATTAGCTAGAGTTATAAAGTATAAAAAATATCCTAAAATTTATTAAATTTATAAACTAGTATAGATATTTTATTAAATAATATTTATAAATTATTATAATAATTATAGACCTAATAAAAATATCTTATAAAAAAAAGAAAAAAAAATTAGATATAGTTTTTTAATTCTTAAAATTTATAAAAATTTCTAAAAACTTAAGAATATATTTATAAAGAATATAATAATAATATACTTCTAAAAAAAAAATTTATAAAGATAAAAATAGATACCTCTAGATTTATAATTAGTAGTATACTATTATAGAAGAATTATAAAAAAAATAAAAATTAATAACTTTTTATTTATAGAAAATAATTTAAATTAAATAGAACTATAATATCTATAATTAAAAGTTATTTATAATAATAAAATTTTTTAAAAAATAAAGATATTAGCTAAAAAATATAAAATATTTAATTAAAATAATTACTAATTATAAGAGTTTATAATATTTTATAATAAATAAAAAACTTTTATAGAAATAAATTTACTAGATATAATATTTTATAATATTTAAATTTTTTCTAATATATTAGCTAAGATTATAAAATCTTATAAATATATTATTATAATAATTAGATTATAATTAGAAAACAGTAGAGAAGAATTATAAAAAACTAGAAAAAATAATTTTATAATAATTAAATAATCTTCTAGAATTCCGGAAAATATAAATCAGTTTAAAAAAAATATAGATATTATTAATTAAAAACTCTGTAAGAGACTTTAAATAAATAGAATTTAATATAATTATAAAAAAAATAATTAAAAAAAAAAGTTTTATTATAAAAATTTATTAAAAATATTACTAAAAGTACTCCTAGAATTATTAAAAAAAAACTATTTTATAAAAAATATTTTTTTTATAATATAAAAAAAAAGAACTCCTGTAACTAGCCTGATAAAAAAAAAAAAAAACTATAAGTAAATAATTATTTATAATAAATAATTAAATAAAGATTATTATATTTTATAAAGAAGTTATATATCCTAGATAATTATATACTTAAACTAAAAATTCTTATAAAACTATATAATAACTCTATTATAAAGTACTTTATAAAAATTAAAACTAAAAAGTTTATTATATATAAATTCTAGTAACTAGGACTTATAAGCTTTATATAAAAATATTATTATATATATAAAATATACTAGAAAGAATAGATAATTTATAAAAAATAATAAAAATTTTTAAAATTCTTTACTAATATTTATATAATTATAAAAAAAGATAATAATAAACTTTATTACTAGATTTTTTATAAATATAATAAAAATAGAAAATATATAAGAGTTATTTAATAGTATACTAATAATAATAGATTATTTTAATAAAATAATCTATTTTATATTAATTTATAAAATATTATCAGGCAAGAAACTTATAATAATATTTTTTAAAAAGATTTTTTATTTATATAAAATACCTGTAAAGATAATTATAAACTAGAAAATAATTTTTATAAAAAACTTTTAATTAGACTTTATTTATATTTTTATAATTAAATAAAGATTAAGTATAGTTTATTATTTATAAATTAATAATTAAATTAAGAGGCTAAATAGTATACTAAAATAATATTTATAAAATTATATTAATTTTAAGTAAAATAATTAAGTATATTATTTTTAATAAAGTTTATATATAATAATTTTTTATAAATATTTATTAAGTATTTACTATTCTCTATAATTACTATTTAATATTTATAAATAATTATTCTTAATTTATAAATAATAGAAAAACTAACCTAAAATCTAGAGAAATATTTATATAAGATTGAAAAAATTAAGAAGTAGATAATTATAAACCTAAAATAAATATATAACTACTAAAAAAAATTTTATAATAAAAATTAAAAACTAGTTATATTTATAATAAACTAGAAGATATAATTATCTATAAAAAATTTTCTATAAAAATATCTAAACTAGAAACTAGATTAATACTATTATAAGTTTTTTTAAATAATTAAAAAAATAAATAAATAAACTTATAAATTAAAACTATCTATAGAATTATAAATATATAATATATTCTATATTTTACTATTTTATAAATACTATATTATAGAAAAAATAGACTTAAGTAAATAATTCTTATAAAAAAATAAACTAAAGATTTATAAATATTATCTAGAGATATTTCTTATTTTATAAAAATAAAAAAAATTTATAAAAATCTTAATTAAATAAAAAAACTATTTTAAAAAGAAAAATATTTAGAAGTTTATTATAAATTTATACTATTTATAATTTTATAAAGAATTTATATTACAGGAGTAGAAAATATAAAACTATTCTAAAAAAAAAATATATATAAATTATTTATAAACTAATTATCTATTTTTTATAAATTTCTATAATTTATAAATCTTAAGATAGTAATATAATTATAATATATATTATAATAGACAGAGATTAGGATATATAAAGAAATTTTAATAATAAAAAAAATAATATACTTTTTTTATATATAAATAGTTATTATATCTTTATCTAATTTTTTTAAATATATAATTATAGAATATCCTCCTGTAAAAAAAGTTATAATAATATATATATATCTAGTTAAATAATAGTTATCTATTAATTTAAATTATAAGAATATCTTTACAGAGCTGGACTTAGATAACTAGTTATAAAAATTATAATTATCTAATATATATAACTAAGTATATAATAAATAACTAAATTTATACCTATTTATAATTAAATAGAGGCTGCTATTTTATCTAGAAAAAGAAATTAAGTAATATAATAAATACTACTTCTTAAATCTTTATAAAGTAGACTATAAGAAATAACTTAATAAAGAGTAAAATACTCTATTCTTTATTAATAGTTTATATATATAATACTAACTAGTTCTAAATTATTCTAGATATATTTATAAAAAATAAAAAAAATTTAATTATTAAAAAACCTTAAGTTACAGGGGCTGTTTATATATTATTTATTTTTAGAATATACTATATAACTTTATCCCGGAAAAATAAAGTATTATAAGAAGAAAAAAAATTATAAGAAGTTATAAGATATCTAGAATATTAATAAAAAAAATAAAAACTAAAAATAAAAGAATAATTATAAAAATTAAGAATATAAAACTAATTATAGTAAAAAAAAGAAATTATAATACTAGAATTAATTATAATATTAGAAAAAACTCTTATAAGAAATTATTTATAATAAATATTATAAAAATAAAGGTTAATAGTAAGTTAACTTTACTAAAAAATAATCTAATAAAAAAAAATAGTAATAGTAATATTCAGAATTATATAATAAATATTAGCAGTAATAATAATAATAAATTATTTAAATTAATAAATATCTAAAAAATTCACAGAGATAGGAAAATTTATAAAATAAATAACTTAGTTAAAATTAAAAGTAAAGAACTATTTATAAAATAATAATAATAATCAGAATCTATACTCTATAAAATATAAAGATAATCTTAATAAAGTAAAAAACTATATAAAAGCCTAAAAAATAAGATTTTATAAAAAAAAAAAAGAAAATTATACTAAGATAAAAAAAATCTTAAGAAGAATACTTTATAATAAAAAACTATATAATATTCTATAAGAAAAAAGAAAATAATATTATATTTAAAAAAAAGAAATCTTTATAATATTTACTAATAAAAAAAAAAGAAAAAATAAAAAAACTTAAAAACTTAAAAAAAAAAACCTTAATTAGAAAAAAAAAAAGACTTCTTATATAAAAATAGATTTTTTTTTATAAGAATAGTTTTACTAGCCTCTCTAAAAGTAGATTATAAATATTAAAAAAAGAAATTTAAGAAAATAATAATATTATTCTTTATTTATATAAAACAGTATTTATAAAGAGAAAACTAGCGGGTAATTAAAAAACTAGAATTATATAAAAAATTATATAAATCTTTATAAAATAGTTATATAATAATCTATATAAAAGAATATTAACTATAAAAATAATTATTTTTTTTATTATTCCAAGTTTCCCTGTAAAATAGGTTTACTAAAAAAAGATTTTAATAATATATTATAAATATAACTCCAGCTTTACTCTATAAAAAGAGAAATAATTATAAAAATTAATATTTTTATAATCTTTATAATAAATTTATTATAAAGGAATATTAATTATCCCTATAAAAATAAGATAAAAGATTATATAAAAAACTAGATAAGTAGTTATAACTATTATATAAGTAGTAGCTATCTATAAAAATAGAAAATTAGTAATAATACCTTAAAGTAATATAATATTATCTTTAATTCTTATAAGAGATATTTATTTATTATACTATTTTATTTCTTAGTCCTTATAATAACCCCTAAATTTAAAGATTATTAATAATAGAATAATTCCTAGTTATAAAGTATAGGATATCTTTATTAAAATAACTAATTTAAAAAAAACTTAATAATAATTTACTAAATTTTATATAATAATTTATTATAATTCTAATAATATCTCTATTTTATTATCTATAACTATTATTAATAATTATAAAATCTATTTAAGTTTATAAAATAAGATATAATAATTTAAGTTCTATAATATACAAGAATTATATTCTTAAAAATTTATTAAAGTATACTGAAACTATACCTGTATATATATTTTAATTAAATTATTAGAAAAATTATAATTATTTATAAAAAATAAAATACTAGAATATTTATAAAATAATAATATTTTAATAAAATTTTAAGATTTTTAGGATATTTTTTTTAACTAATCTAAATTATTATCTAATTATTATAAGAATAATTATATTATTAATTTTATTAATAATAGAAAACCCCTGTTTAATCCTATTTACTTTTTATTTAAAAAAAATTATTAGTTTTAAAGTAATATATTAATAAAAATTTAAAAAATAAAAAAATTTAATTATTTAAAAGTTCTACAGGATCCCCTATCTTATTTATATCTAAAAAAAATAAAAATTTATATTTTTATATAGATTATTATAATCTTAATAAAATTATAATTAAAAATTATTATTTTTTTTTATTTATTATAGAAATTCTTAATTATCTTACAGGATATAAATATTTTAATAAGATTAATATATAAGATATTTATTATTAAATTTATATTAAGAAAAAAGATAAGTAGAAGACTATATTTTAAATATATTATAATTATTTTAAATACTTAATTATATTATTTAATTTAATTAATACCTCTGCTTTTTTTTAAAATTATATTTATTCTATATTATATAATATTCTTAATATTATTTATATTACTTATTTAAATAATATTCTTATCTTCTTAATAATAAAACCTAATTATATTAAATATATTAAGTAAGTTTTAAGCTAATTAAGAAAAATAAACTTATATATTAAAATTTTAAAATACTTTTTCTTCTAGATCTAGATTAAATTTCTTAGTTATATAATATCTCTCTAAGATATTATTATAAATTTTTAATAAATAAATATTATTATTTTCTAGCTGTTATTAAGAAGCTTCTATAAAATATAAATTTTTTTTAGATTTTATAATTTCTATTAATAATTTATTTATAATTTTTTATTACTTATTATAAGGACTAAGGGATAAAATAATATAATAAACAAATATCCCTTATAAGAGTTAAAGATAGTATTATATTATCTTAAAGTATTATTACTGGTTTCCTATTCTTATAAGTAGCTGCTACTTATATAGTGATTACAGCTACTTATCTAATCTCTTATATAATCTCTTATCTTATTCTTACAGGGGTAGTTAATATTCCTTTACAATAAGCTTATCGCGAAGGTTGTAAGGATATTAGTCCTTATACTTATCTTACCTTTAATTAATCTATTAAAAAATAATTAAAATAATAAGAAACCTAGTTTATATTATCTTATACTTAATAAATAACTAGTATTTTATTAATTTATTAATATATTTTAGAGAATATTATTATTTTATTTCTTTAATCTTAAATTATTAATTTAAATTAAAACTAATATCTGTAAAAAAGAAATAACTAGAATTTTTATATAACTAAAATTTATAAACTAATTTTATATAATTATTATCTGGTTAAAAAAATTTATTAAAATAAAATTAAATTAGATAATTCTAGATTAGGAGTTATTTACTATTATTTATTTATTTAAATATTAATATTAATATCTAAAAAAAGTTTAATATACTATTAAGATCTTATCAGATTATATAAATTTTTAAATCTTTATAAATTAATTATAGTTAAATAAATATTAAGTATATTAATATATAGGGTTAATATCTTATAACTTTATTATTAAATATAGATTAGAAAAAACTAATTTTATTAATATTTTATTTAGGTTTTTTAATATAATAAATAGTAATTATAATAATAATATTATATAAATATTTTAGATATATTTAGTCTATTACTTAATAATATTTAAAAAGAAATCTTAATTTAAATATAATAAAATATCTTTATAGAAAAAACCTAAATCTAGTATTTATATAATATTAAGTAATTTTATAAAATTTACTAGTATAGAATTAGTTAATTAAATTATAATTTATATATTAGATCTAATTTAAATTATTAAGATTTTAGTAGTAAAATAAGCTAATAAAATTAAGAATATTTATAATAATAAGATTAATAAAAATTTAAAAAGTTTAATTAAATAATTATAATCTAAGAACTCAGATACTATATAATAAAAAGTTATTATTTCTAAATTAAAAAATTAAGATATTACTACTAATATACTATTATATTTTAAAAAAAATTATATATATCTAAATTAAATAATCTTTATAAAGAGATTCTATAATATTATTATAATAATTTATTAATAAACTATTTTAAAAAAAATAAAATAAAATAATTTATTTAAAGAAAGTTCTACTAAATAAATTTATAAAAATATATAAAAAAATATATAGTAATATATTTAATTTATTAATATTAAATAATCTTTAAATATTAGCTATATAAAAAGTTTAAAAATTTATTAATTTTATTATAGCTTTAGATTAAAATTATTATAAATTTTATTACTAAACTATTAAAACTCTATTATTAAAAAACTTAGATTAATTTAATATTTATTATTATTAATTATTTTATAAAATTATATTATTTTTTATTTATATTATATATAATAAATACAGGATAACTGGCTGATATCTTTTATTAAAAAATTAAACTAAAATATAGATTATTTATAGATATAATTATTAATAAAGAATTTATATTTATTAATTAATTCTAGTTAAATCTCTACTTTTAAATTAAAATAAAAAAAAATTATTAACAGTATTCTATTCTTAAACTAATAATTAAACTAAAAAAGTAAACTAAGTTTTAAAATATTATTTAAAATATTTTATTATAGAAAATTAAGATTATTAAATTAATATACTATCTAAAACTAAATTTATTTATAATAATTATAAAAATATATTAATTAAGATAATTCTTTTTAAAATTTTTATAAATTATATACTAGAGTTTTAATTACAGATTAAAAATAATTCTATAAAAATAAAGATATTATCTATTATCAAAAAATTAGAAAAATTTAATAATTTTTAAGAAAATCTATATTAAAATTAATAAAAAGCTACTAAAAAATAAATACTTTATTATAATAATTATTATAATACTTTATTCTTTAAAAAAAAAGATAAAATAATATATATCTTTAAAAAAAATAACTTAGTTAAATTATTTACTAAAAACCTAAAGTTTAAAAAAATAATTTATAAACTAATATCTAAATTTATTAGATTATTCTAAATTATAGATATAATTAAAAAGTAAATATTTTACTTATATTTACTAGTAAAATATAATTATTTATATAATATCTTTTATATATCTCTTCTAAAATCTTAAAAGATTAAGAAAAATAAGATTAAATTATTATTTATACCTAATCTAGATAATAATAATAAATAAAAAATAAAATAAATACTGGATAATCTAATATTATAAGATAACTAATTTTACTTTATAAAATAAAAAAAATAGTTTTTAGAATATAACTAATAGTTATTACTAAAAACTTAATAAATATTTTATAGAAAATATATAAATTTAAGAAAATAAAATCTAAAAAAAAATTAAATAATAAATAAATTATTATATAATACTTATATAATTTACTTCTAGAATAATTATAAAACTAGATAATATAATATAAATATTATTAATAATAATTTTTTTATAGTTTTTATACTTCTAGATATTAATAACCTAGTACTTAACAGTATTTTTTATATAAAAAATAAAAATATAATAGAATATCTTTATTTTTTTTATAAAATTAAGAAGATATTATATTTAATAAGATATTTACTAATAATATTAATTTTTTTAATATATTTTATTATTTTAACTAGATCCAGCTATTTAAGGTCTTGGCTAGATTTAATTATTAAAATTATAAATATATATATAATATATATAGAGATTAATAATAAAATAATATAATATAAAATCCAGGGTATATAATTATAAAAAAAAATATAAAATAATAATATATTATATTTAACTAGGCTATAGCTATATTTACTATATAATTTAAAATATAAATATAATTAATATTTATTTAATAATAATAATAAAAAAAAATTATATAATAGAGTATTACTACTAGTAAAATATTATTAAAATAAAAAAATATTTATAAACTATATATAATTTAGATAAGAAAACTTTATTTTATTTTATTAATTATAATCTTTTCTACTTTATTTCTATTAGTAAAATAATATATAATTTTAATAATTATAATATCTAAGTAAAAAATAATAATATAAATCTAAAGTAAATAATTAATATTATCTAGTAGAAATACTAGAAATTTATAATTAATTCTAGTTTAAAATATAAAAATATAATAAGATTTAATCTAATTATAATAAATATTTATATTTTTTTATTAAATTATTAGTAAAGCTAATTTAAATTATAAAAAATATTTATAATTATAGTCTTTTTAATAACTACTATTAATTTATATTTAAAATAATAAATATATTTTATATTTATAAATATTACAGTAAAAGAATATATAATAAAACTGTATAATTTATAAATAATAAGATTTTATTTTTTATTATTATTATACTAAAAGAAATTAAACTACTTAAAAATTATTATTAATTTTTTAATATTTTTAAGTATTCCAGCTGTAGTCTATAATATAATTAATTAAATTTTTTTATTTAATATAGAAAAATCTATAGTAATATAATTAATTTTTCTTATAATATATTAATAATATTTTATACTTAATACTATATTAAAATAGTAGTTAAGTTTAAATAATTTATTTATTTTTATATTAAACTATTTTACTAAGATTCTAAAATATTTTAAATAAAATAATATCTTTAGATTAAGAGGTACCGCGGACAGAAGATAATAATTTATATAAATAATTATTATAATAAATAATAGACTTTATATCTATCTATTAATTTCTTAGTATTATTAAGTAATAAAGAATATAGAATAATATTTATATATATTTTAATAAATATTTACTAATAAAAATTACTTGAAAATAAGTATTTTATAATAAAAAAATAATAAAATCTAGAAAATTATAATATTAATAAAATAAAAGAAAAAAAAGAGAGAAATATAAAAAAATTATTATTATTATAATAAAAATAATATTATATTTCTAAAATAAAAAAATACTATTAGAAATATATTAATTTAATATAAATTAATATTATTATTTTCTGTTATCAGTTACTGTACCTATAAAAATAATTAATTTAACTATTAAATTAGTAGTATTATATTACTATTTTATAGCTAAGAATAACTGTTATTAAAAAAAAACTAAATTATTATAGTTAATTTATATAATTAAGTAATTACTATAATAGAATATCTATATCTTAGTTATAAAATAATTATAATATTAATAATTTAGTAGAATCTATATCTTAAATATCCAGGCCTTACTATATTCTAGGAAGGTAAGAATTAGTCTATATCTATACAATACCAGTACTTTGATTCTATACCTAGCTGACCTTTTCCCTTTACAACTTATTTAAGTTTATATATATAACTATTTAACCTAAATAAAATATATATTACTAAGGTTATATATTCTGTTTTACTAGTATACCTATTATCTTTCAAATCTTTGAAAAATATTTAGTCTTATCCTAATAATTATTTTATATTTAATTTAAATCTTCTGAATATTAATATACTTTTAAGTACTAATAATATTAATTTAAGTTTTTGTTAAAAAGATTTTTCATAGATTAATAATACTCGATAATTATTTATTATAACTTAAATTAGGGATAAGATTTCTTTAAATTTAAAATATCTTTCCTAAAATAATAAATAATAACAAAAGTTTTTTACTATAAATTTTATAATTATACTTAGCTAGAAAATATTTTTAAAAGAAATTTATAATAAAATCTAATCTTTTAATATTTTTATAATAAAATAAGATGAAGTAGATTTAGCCACTTCCTTAACTATTATTACCTATAACTAATATAAGAGGTACTTTAAGTTAGGGTAATTCTAGTAGTTTTTAGATAGATAATGATATTTATTATTGGATAGTGCTTTAAAAAACTTAAGATAGTGGGTCTAGTATATAATTCTACTGTCTACCTGATATATCCCG
Organism: Aspergillus homomorphus CBS 101889; assembly: GCF_003184865.1. Classification (NCBI taxonomy): domain Eukaryota; kingdom Fungi; phylum Ascomycota; class Eurotiomycetes; order Eurotiales; family Aspergillaceae; genus Aspergillus; species Aspergillus homomorphus. The sequence goes on along the minus strand of NW_020291944.1, from coordinate 18,521 downwards.
AATTGATCCGTTGCTGATGATTCAGGCTAACTGATTCGAAAATTGTTATCGGATTCACTAGACATTGATCTCCGGAGAGAAACACTGTTCCTCTTCATACTTTACTTGACCGAACACGAAGCAATTCTTCTACTACCCAGACGTATCTGGTATCTCTCAGCTGGGAAATCAACCCATGGAATACTCGATAGATACTCGATAGATTATATCTATGCTGACATGATATGCAGCGATGATCTTGGTTACTTCGGCATTCTATGAGCCAACGCTCTGGGCGCAGAAGTAAGGACTCTGTCTTCGTCTCATGATAAGACTCTGTCGCCCTACTAAAGAGACTTGCCTCTTCAACGAGTTCTTTTTGTACATGTCTATGGATTACATAACAAGGCTTCGGCCCACTACATCGAGAACAGTGGGCAAGAAGATGAGCTGCATTTCATTACTAACGAATGAATCATTGCACTCAGGCAATGGGTCAAATGGTAATTCGCAGGATGACAGTCTACCTATAAAGCATGATCATGTCAAGTAGCTCCAGAGGTTGCTTCAAGCAGAGAATCAATCCCACATCATCTTTGTATGTCGCTCATCACTTCCACTCAGCGACCTTTTCTCGGATGTGCAACTTGGTCTTGCCAGCTTGAAGATCACTCCGGTAGGTAGGTCGTTTCTGGAAGACCGTCACGATATCAGAGCCGCCGAACTGGAAGTAGGAAATATTTTGTCCCTTCTCCAAGAACTGGCCTTCTTTCACAGTGAGAACGACCGAGGAAACCTGGGCCATTCCAATGGGCAAGACCGCAACCAAGCCATTGTCAGTGGATTTTTTGTTGCCTTTGCTGTCGTAGCTGGTGTCGATCACAACCAGGCCACGAGTCTGGCACCATTGATAACCAGCGTGGTCGGGTGCAGTGATACCGGCGTCAGGTTTCGGACCGTTGGCAGCAGGCTGCTCGGACTGATTTTTTTCGAGGTTATTGATCTCCCTATACAGCGCGAGAAGATCCATTTGACTCTCGGAATTGGTTTTCTTCTCAAGGTTCGAAGTGTTGACCGATCGTCGCTGTTGCTCCTGGGGACTGATGACAATACCTCGCTCGGGGTAGATGGTCGTTTTGCCATCCTTGGTTTTGGATTGGGCGACTTGAAGGTAAACTTGTTCTTGGATATTCTTGGCCTCGACGACTCTTCCTTCCACAGGGGCATGCTGACGGTGGTAATCGGTTGGGCCGAGGAAAGCGTGCGTGAAGCTACCGTTGCTATACGGCGTATCCTCGCTGATGGATCGGACCAAGTCTCTGATGGGCCATGTGATACCCTTGATATCAACAGTCACCTCGGCGGATTTAACATCAGCCGGATCGATATGGACAGACCCGTTCTCAATGTTCCAGTGGCCGTTGAACACCGAATCTGCGCCCTGGACAATGACTTTATCATCACCCTCTCCATCGAGTGGCCGGGAGTAGTCGATATCGGCCCATTCTCGTGAAAACCACTCATTGAAAGATTTCCAACCTCCTTCTTCGGGAATTTTCCACTGCTTGTAGCGATCTCCCTTGTCGTACTTGGTGCCTTTGTCTGCATCACCAGGGCCTTGCCCATATGTCTGACTGGTGTAGAAACTCCAAATATTTCCAACCGACTCAGGTGTGGCCATGTACTCGCCAAATCGGCGCGCAAACGCAACAAGCCAGTAAGAAAGCCATCTCAAATCGGTATTGGTGAATTGAGGCGCGATTGGAGTTTGAAGGTCGCTGAGTGCCTGCTGGTTGAATGGCCAGTAGAACACAAGGAGCTTTCTCAGGACTTCGTCTCCCGTGGAGCTGACTATGGGAGTCCACTCAACGAGATGGTCGACAAATTTGAGATAGCCATCCAGATCCGAGATGCCCTCAGCCTTCATTTCCTGTTCGCCCCCAGCAACTGCGTCTGCAATGGCCCAGTTGAATAAAAATAATCTATCCACCTTGAGGGGAAGAGGCCCCTCTCTCGCTTTTTGAGTATTGTAAATCGGGGTCCGCCGATTGATAAAATCAATCAGGTCCTGAACAATGGGGTGTTTAGGCGTGTAGGTGACGGGTTTCTCCAGATTGGTGTCTTTGGAAGGAGTCATGATGGGCAAGTCCAAGGAAAGATTTCTTGGATAAAGAGAAGCGTAAATTTCACGGGGAAAGAAGTTGGATGATGAACTGTAATGTCTCAGTCTGGATGGCAGAACAAGCCCGGAGAGAAGGAGGTTTTTATAGATAATATTGACCATCGAAAACGGCGCCAGGTTGGTGGTCACGTCACACCTACGGCGTCATCTGTTCTAGACAGCAGTCTCATCCTCCGAGCATCTCGTGTAAATTGCACATTGACAGTGAGAATCAAGGCCACAATGTCGACATCAGCTGAGTGACTGGATGGGTCATGATGTAGATGCAGAGCATAACCACGGACTGGGCCATTTTCTTTCTTGCATCGATGGCGATAGATGCAACAAGTCTGACACTGATATTGTGGCCGGCTGGCTGCGGTTACTCATGCAGTGTGTAGTTTGCGGCGACAAATCAAACGCAACCTGCATGTACGGAAGGACGGGGAAGCTGCATTGCTTTCCGCCCGACGCAGGCACCGCACAATTGACACTCGACCAAGGAACGAAATTCATACATGACGAGACTCATGTATTCTCGTACACCGCTCACGCAATGAGGCGTAGAAAAAAGTGAGGAACTGTTGACGGGTATGTGTTGATGTGTGTTTTGTGTAACATCTCGAAAACGGCGGTGGTGTCAAAATTAACTCTCCGGAATAATCGGCAGCCTTCTCCATGACAACCTCAGGAAAGAATGATCGACTGCTTCTAGATAATAAAATGAATACGAAGAACAGGGAAGAGAGGCAAGGGTGACAAATGTTGATCCAAAGGATGAGGTTTCCTCTCCACCTGGATGTACAATTCACTGCTTCAAGTTCAACATACACGGTTACAATAAGATGGTGGAACAACCAATCGGATTAAGAAGAAGTCGAGGAAAAGCAAATTGGAATAAATCTTTCCATGGAGACAGAGTGTCATGTGGAGAGGGTTGGAGGGGTGAACTCACACTAAACCTAGTTCGGTGGAAGTTGCAGTCGGAGAAGATTAACTGTTTATTTCATGCAGCATGAGGGGTCTGGTGGAGAATATTCACCATGACAGCTTGAGCTGAACCTCATCGATTCCCCATTCCCGTGCAGGTTGTTGAGTTGGGCAATAGTTGCGGCGCGAAAACGGGGTACGCTGTCACGTCCATGTCGGCCTAGAACACATCTATGACGTTCCATGATGGTATTCGAGGGCCCGAGGAAGAGAATGGTCGTTTTCGTTGTCACCACCTACCTCTACCTACACGATATCTCTACACAAGGCAAATAGTAGTCCTTAAAAACAAGAATATCTAGGAATCAAATATAGCTTAACAGAGAAGCCATAGAAAGTCATGATAGCATGCATCCAAATCAATCGGTTTCAATTCGTCATTTCTATCACCATCTGGTGCAAAATAAGTATGGAATGCACCCGCAAAATCCTCCCAGCAAAGAAGTGCCAGTAGGCACCAAACAGCTTCGTTCCCTCGATGTCGTTTCTTCTGTCGATTTTCTCGTTGGGCCCATGAGGTCCGTCATCCGCCGCACCCATCGGGAGCAACAGAAGACTCTTTTTGTCCAGAAGACTCTGGAGCTACAATGCAACACCGATACTTCGAACGCCAGTAAGCAATCTCAATCGGCCTTTTGAGTTGAAACTAACCTTACTCCCTCTCGGGAGTAGTCCGGATCAGTCTTGTAAAGCTCGTTGGTGGCTTTGGCAGCCGCTGCGAAATTGGGCTCCTCGTAGTTGGCCCTCCAGAATGGAACGTGTTCGGGGAAAACCCCTATGCTGATTTGACATTTACTGCCAAGCTTTTTGAATTCGTCTTAGAGATACTTTGTCACCGTGTCATTGACGGTTTTGCTATCCATATTCGGCACGGTTCTGATGGAGAACGCGCCTGTCACTTTGTTCGGGATTGCCGTGCCTGGGTCGTCGCTTGCATCCGCCCCGTTGATCCCGTGGATCGAGAGCGATGGATATCTCCACCGGTGCATCATGATGTCAATTGGGTCCTGGTAGAGTGGCACTTTCGTATCGCCGATTGCGTCGGTGAAATCCTTCAACTTGAAACAGATTTTCTTGTACAGTGCCTTCTCTTTTCCGGTGAGCTGTTCTACCTGGTCATTGATGCCAGGTATCAGAATCTTTCCTCGTTATTGACTAATTTCGAAAAAAGACTAAACAGGTCTGTCATGGGCTCGGCAACAGCGCCTCCTTAGATGCCGCTATGGAGCTGCTTGGGGGCGCCCGTGATGGTGACCCTGAAGTAGTTGATGCTTCGAAGCCCATAGATCAGACATGGGCATTTGGCGGTATTCCAGTAGTTGTCGGTAATAACACCTCCGTCCACGTCTTTAAAGAGATCATTGCCATATTCTCAAGAAAAGCAGTGAATCCCTCCGACGAGCTCTCTTCCATGCCTTCAAAGCAGAAGATGAGATTGACAGAAATTTCGACACCGGCACTCTTGTGGGCTTCAAGTGCATTTAGCCATCCCAAAACCGGTCCCTTGTCATCAGTAGAGCCCCGTCCATATAGTCGCTCCCCATTAGGGCCTTGGACTCTGGTAAGCGTAAAGGCCGGGTACGACTAACCGGTCAACTCTGGCTGAACATCATAGTGGCCGTAGATGAGAAGGGGTTTCTTGTCATTTGAAGCGCTGTTTCTCGGGGGGTACCAGGCAACAAGAATCGGCGGCAGATCGAGGTCTGGGTCTGTTGGCTGCTTTTTCTTTTGCTTGCCCGTGCAATATGGTTGCACTTCGGCACCGAATTTACTGCCCAGCTCTACCTCCAGGAACTTTTCCATCTGGAAAGGATGCCAGCCTTTGAAAATGCATACCCATATCTGCTCAGCCACTGATTGATTACTTACCTTCACGACATCTGGGCGCTTATTTGCCTCACTCGAAATCGACTGGTGGGAAATAGCCGTAGCCAGTCCTAAAGTCGGTGTGGGATACAAGTTCAAATATCAAAAATAGAGTCATTTACTTTTGTCAATAAACTCGGCATCTGCGAGCTTATCGACTCTGAGAAGACGCATGTTACTGAACAAGGCAACATCATTTGGACTTAGTTTGGAGCACAAACTCAGCATAAAATTTCTTCAAGTCTTCAGACATAATTATTCAAGGTTGAAAGATAGTCACTGTAATGCTCGAATAGATAGCAATGTAGGCTACTGGGTTAGAGACAAACTCGAGGACCTTGAGAATTGACGGCACCTATATATATGTATACCACTACCTGAGGGTTATTTATCCGTCTCCTGGGCGGTACAGTCTCGAGTTCTCTTCGCTATGGGGATACGCTTCTGCTAATTACTAAAACCCTTACAAACTGTAGTATTATGCGAAATGGGGTAGTGTTACAGTTACCTTCTGCATTCCGAGTGCAGCTACAATGCGTTGCCTTGGTACAATAAGCATAAGTGGGCGATCCATGAAAGATCATGTCTGGTAGAATGAAGTCTTTGCGTCAATTCGATTTGGAAACATGCTATTCAATTGCTCCCTGCCGCTGCGCTGCAGAGATGGCGTATCTAGCCGCAAGAGCTGACTACCCGTAAGGGTCATCAATGCTCTGGGTCCTTCTGAATGAATATCCCCACCCATATATAGGAAATGCAAGCAACGACTGAGTTGGCTTTGCATGCTTAAAGCGCAGGATAGATAATGATGGGAAAGTATCAATACAGATATGCCCTGTTTTGTCCTTTGCAAATGCCAGACGGTCGAGATTTTTGGCTGTTAGTGTAAATGAGATCCACATGTTGGCTCACTCGAGTTTGAGTTGTCATGATTGTGCATGTAATCTGCGCTTCATGTATGTACTTTTGTCATGCAGACTCCCCTTCGAAATTGTCCAATGCAGGTTCTGAAGTTTTAAACGTGATGAGATGTGACTTGCATACAGCTGGGTGGATGGATGGATGATGTCATTTACCCTGACCCCTCGTAATAAAAAGCGATATGCAGGCTACAACAACTATATGTATCCGCGTACGTACAAGTAGAGTATTCCGCTTCCTGAAAAACGAACTTAGAGCCTCGTCAAGTCCTGCCGTGGCCTAATTGCCATTCCCACTGTTAGGCTGCCCTCCTGGCGCGCGACTCCAAAACCGTTGCGACGCCTCAGCGAAGTCTAGCACGGCCGTGACCATCTTAGCCCGCGAGACGGTGTCTAGGTTACCTCTCTCACCTTCGGTTGAGCCTCCCAGCAGACTCGAGACGCTGCTAAACCCGTCTCCTACTTCGTTCCGTAACTTCCTTCGGGTACCCCTTAATTCTGGACAGTCCACTAGCACGTGGGTAAATGTTTCTTGTGCGCCGCACACACACAGATTATCGTCACGAAAACGGAAGGTCTTGGCGTAGGTAGGTAACCGGCCCGAGCCACGGGACAGTTATATCTGATCCACGGTTTTGCACAAGTCACGATAACGAAGAAAAAAACTGCGCAGTACTTTGTAGCCGGAAACGGCAGAATATTCCTCGGTAGTCCTATATGTAATCGCAAGCTTTCATGAATGTAGACATTCGATAGACTTGGCACCTAGTAAGTAGCATCGAAATTGGTACTGCTATTGTATTATACTTGACATATTCTGAGCTCGGTCCCATTGTTTGTTTAGAAGGGATCAGAGACCAGTGGCGCCAAACCAGCTAATCAGACTTTAATTTATGCTCTCCTAACAGCGAAGGTGCGGCCCGCATTGTGTTGGAAGATGCATAGGCGGAAGGAAGAGAGTTGTCTCTTACTCATAGAAGCGACTTGAAAGAGGAGTACATCCATGATGCAATGACAATATGCATCCATCAGTTTTGGTTATAACGAGAACGGACCTCCCGGGCAGCCGCAACGACAGCCTGCCTTCTGATGCGATTTTTGCGTGTCTTTTCCACGCGCCCTGCCCCTTCACTATAATAAAAACGTGGCCGCCCTCCCTTTCCTCAATGGTTGCTCTGCAAATTCAGATACCCTGGCTGTCCCGACTTTGTTGTCAGAGTCACAGCGATATATTCGTGATGCCTTTGGTCAAAGGCTCATGGATCCATTGTGGCACACTTTATCAGTCCTTTCAGTAGACCCCCGGATAAGATAATTCTGATTACTGACGGTGGATTCCTGGGTTTTTGGGTTTGCCTGGCCAGCGCGTTGCACAGACCGAAACTGTGGAACCCTCGACCAATGGTGACAAATACTGTTAAGATGCAGCCAAGGAGAGGAAAACAACGTGCAGTCTTTTCTCCTCCGAGCACCCGCCGTGGGTTTGTTTGTATGGAGAACTGACCCCTGCGAGGGGTTCTGGTTGGCACGGATAAGTTTCTGACTGTTTACTGTAAATTTGGCCAAGGAAATCAGAATGAGAGGTCGCGAATAGCCATCTGCGCAAGTTGCTTCGACAGCATTAAACCCATCCGCGGTGTCCTGGCTGTACGAAACATCTCCGACCGCAAAACGCCGCTCGCTTTACTACCTTCTGTGAGGAAACTAGGCCCATTGCAAAGCCTGTCTTATCAAAGTGGCGTATATCACATCACGTATGTATAAAAATCATAATTAACTAGATAAACTGCTATTCGACGATTCAAAATAATGTGCCTTATCCTGGCTTTTTTACAGACACCTTGGAGGATCGAATATTAAAGATCACATACCTAAATATCGATACGCTCGATAAATGCTAGTACAACTTGCGAGAAAAATAATTAAAACCTTTAAAAAAGATCTGGCGTGTGTTTTGTCCTGCAGGCAATCCGTGAACACCTACTGCTGTGGCTGGCCGACGGTGGATTGAAGGTAGGCACAGTGGGTCCAGGTTGTTAGAGCCGGAATATGACCGCCCCGAGAAGCGCCGACGGCCAGTAGGACTGGATATTGCGCTCTTAGCACACGAGCAAGTTCGGAACACCCCCCCCCCCCCCCCCCCCCCCCCCCCCCCCCTCCCTTTTTGCTATCTTTGCTAGCTGCCTCTAGGGAGACACTATTCTTGACGCACTGTGCGAGTTGATCTAACAGTTCACGTGCTATTATGCTCTCAACCACTACACTTAAAATACCAAAGCGTCGTTGAAAAGATGTATACTGAGACAAGATGACCGCACAACTTTTCAGGACCAGTAATATGGTCGACAGGGTGCCGGAACTTGAATAGGGCCCGCAAGAAGTGTGTAGGCAGCCAGTGACAGCTGCAGTGACAATAATGCAAGCAATGACAATCACCCACAATCTTGATGCGAGAGTGGAAGCTCTATCCTCCCTCATCTCGCAAAATGCACCCAGCGCAGTTCGGGATGTTCTACAATCTGATTCTGGTACCCTGGCGGGTAAAGAACAAAGTCAGACTCAGGAGGTCATTGATGCATGTCAAGAGTTGACAGCTCTGTTGACTGAACCACATGAATGGGTTGCAAATGTTGCATGGGGATATGTTGACAGCGTGGTGCTCTCACTTGTTCTGGAAATGAAGATCCATCATCACGTCCTCCAAGCACCGGGGGCGATTTCACTCTTACAGCTGACTGAGAGAACTGGCGACTCTATAAATCTGATCAGTATAACGTCCCTGATGCGTTGCGCTGGAGTGTACCATACTAACATTTCTCAGAAAAGGGTAATGCGGCAATATATAAAGCGATTCATTTTTAATGAAGTTAAATCACATGTATACTGTCATAACTGTCGCTCAATACACCCTTTGTATATTGAATTCTTATTAATTATTGATTACTTGTAAGTCCTTCAATAGTAAGGCTAAAAGTGAACCATTCTAAGGAATAGGACTGATAACGGGTTTATAACGGGAGCTCATCTCTCGTGAACTCTCTCGCAGTCCAACTTTCAGATAGCAGATAATTATCGCTAGGCAGCATTCCAGCTGACCTTTATGGTGTGTTAGGATTTCAAATGACTAAAGTACTATACTAATTACTGATACAGCTGACAAGACCTTGTACGAGTACTATAACTCTATAGATCTGAAATAAGGGGGTTGTTTCGCGACCGCCATGGCTGGATATTACAACACTCCTCTCGACGATTCTATGGAGAGCATCTACCCCTTCGACGCCTTGAAACAAGATACACAGATAATAGATATCAGGAGTAGTAAAGGGCAGTAATCAATCCGACTAGGAAGGAAGTATGTTTGTATATCCTTCATAGTACAAGACCTTGGCAGCGTTGTTGAAAGCGCCTAGACTATAAATATACCTGAATTTGTTACAGGACGAATCTAATAGCAGGTATATAACATATATTCTCTGTAACCGCTTCACGGCGCTGACGTCTATTTGTTAAGCCATATCATAATGGATCATCCACTTAGGTAGAAGACCCTGCCACGTGTGATTATAATTCTAGTTAACAGTTTCTTACTACTTACAGTACCTGTATTGCTATTCTTCAGTATATCATCAAGGTGATGAAATCTGACCATTCAAGAATTCTTAGCCACGATTTTCTTGATCCTGAGAAGGAAGAATATATATCTCGCTTTCTGAACAAGCTGGACTTTCACATAATAGCAAGCCTGAACTGCTTCTCAAATTTTCTCAAAGACTGGTTAGAAGTATTTCACAGCGCAGACCCAGTACTTCAGTTGAAGAGAATATTTAAAAGGTCAAAAAATTCAGTAGTATTTGAGCTAATATTAGAAGAATAATAGAAAGTATATCTCATAGTCAGAAGATAGCCTGTCTAAATATAACAAACGCCTTATTAGCTGTTTCTAGGAATGGAGAGCCTCTACCCCTTATAGCTTGAATAGAATTAGTGTCAACATCTACTATAACGGAGTAGACGGCCGGGGGTCAGGTAAGAAAAGCAACTAGCCATCGATTGCAAGACTAATCCTTGGGGAGCCCTTATTCCCCAAGCTGTAACAGTCTGACTATATACATTATCAACGGAGCGAGAGTTAGCTACGAATGGCGTGGGCAGACGGATTGAAAGCCCGTCGAATCAGTGGAGGCCGGAGGTACTGGGTACAGCTACCCCGGGTATTGTACAACAATTAGGCGCAACTGGTACAAGCCTCCTAGTCCATTGATATTGTGCTGCATGTTATCTGGGATTCTGGATTGGTGTTCAAAGGGTGATACGGAGCTTCGATTTAATTGTATAAAACTAATGGAGCGATCTCTGCATCGTACATGCTCATCATGCAATCGATTTTCTCACTGATGTGGGGAAGGAGGGGGGACCGGTGCAAACTTGCCAAACTAGGATCGCTCGGGCATAGTGGCGCTTCGTATGCGTTCATTTCTCGAAGATCACGACGCTGCTAATATTCTTATCAATGATCGTCGCGTAATAGTAGTAAAAGAAGCTGAGAATATGAAACGCCACGTCTTCGGGCGGTTTTATCATTATTAGGTATTTACCGTATAGCTACCTAGACTAATTACGCAGTAACTCCCTCCGTTGATTTCTAATGCATCTGAAAACTCCGTCTATCCTCTAATTGCGCAGTCCATTCGGGTACCCGTTGGCAGCAATCTGCCGGAACCCATTGATGACCCCGTCGCTGAACACGTTCTTCTTCTCGTCGACAACCCCGTTGATCTTCTTGTCGCCGTTCATCTTGGTCTCGCCGTCTACACCGTTGGCCATCTTCTGTGCGTGCATCTGCGGGTCCACGGGCTTGTTGTTGATCGTGTACCCCGTGTCACTGGCGTCGACGTACGCCTCGATGCCCGCGCCCTCACGCGGGTACTCCTTCATCAGCTCCTTGTGGCGACGCAGCGCCGCGAACATCTCCTCGTTGGTGACGTCGTTCAGGAACTTGCAGCTACCCAGCGGGCTGGGCACGGCGGCGCGGAGCAGCCCGTCGCGGGTCTTGAGGATCGCCTGCGTGGCCTTGTCGAGGATCTCCTCGTGGAAGAGCTCGTGGTCCATTGACAGCCCCGCCCGCGAGAAGAGGTTGAGCAGTCGCCGGTGCTCCTCGTCGCTGAGCAGGCCGCGGATGTTGGCCAGCGTGGCCGAGTAGGCCATGTCGATGGAGATGGCGTGGCCGTGGCGGAGGGGCACGGGGGGTGCCAGCTGCGAGTGTTGTTAGCTAAGGGAGCCAAGATGAGGGATCAGCATACGTACCTCGTGTAGAGGCGACCAGGTGTGGCCGTACGCGATCACGCGGTCCAGCCCGATCTCGTGCAGGTTCGGCGACTCCAGCTTGAGCATCTCGAAGATGCCGTTGCGGTTGATCTCGTCGGCCGCCCGCTTGACCTCGCCCGTCTCGTCGTGCGAGCGCCCGAACTTGGTCGCGATCAGCCGCTCGCAGAACTCGTCCAGCAGGTCGAACGTCCGCAGGTGCGCGCAGCTCGAGATCTTGATCAGCTCCGCGAACCCGTTCCGCACCTGCGCCTCGGGCAGCGTGCGTAGGAACCCGAAGTCCAGGAACGTGTGCATCGGCGCGTGGTACGCCCCCAGCCGGTTCTTGTAGTTGCCGTAGTTGACCGCCACCTTGATGCTGACGCTGGCGTCGATCAGACCAATGACCGTCGTGGGGATGCGAATGTAGTTTGTGTTGCGGCGGTAGGCGGCGCAGGCAAAGCTGGGACGGATTAGCGGTTGGTTTGTGTGAGTGATCCAGAAACCTTACCCGGCAACATCAGTCACTAATCCTCCGCCCTATTACATATGTCAGCATTGCATTCATCGCCATCATTGGAGATACTCAACGTACCACTACCAGCACGGGCTCCTTTCGGATAATCCCGAAATCGGTCATCGAGTCCACGATGTTGGTGAATGTCTCCAACGACTTGGCCTTCTCACCGATCATGGTCTGGTGGATCTTCAACTCCAGGCCGTGGTGCTCGAAGTACTTCTGCATCTGATCTCCGTACAAATCATAGATGTTCTTGTCCATGATTGCCAAGCAACGGCCCCAGCGCTCGTAGAGACCAGCCAACTGGGCATTCTGGAGGTCAAAGACGCCATCGAGGAAGGTGAAGTCGTACTCGATCTTCTCGTAACCCTCGACGTGGAAGCCGTTCTTGGTCTCGGAGACCGTAGCCTTGAGGTCTGACATGGTTGTAGGTGTTGAATCTGAAGCACAACCGGAACCTAGTTGAGAGACTTGATAGTGTCTAGGGTTCTACATGGAGATCGAGGAATATATAACGGATCTGGTGCAGCAAGTCCTCCTCCTCCACTCAGCTTGCGAGACGGAACACGTTCCCCTCGCACAGGGTCCTACGCTACGACCACACCCTGATCACGTCAACTTGGAACTGAACCCAATGTGAGAACCTTGAAGTGATCGATCGGCCCAACTCGGCGAATTGAGAGGTTGAGTCTCATCATGGAGATCGGAGAGTCTCATAGGTATGCATGACATAGTCCTTGACGGTGGGTCCACTAAGCCGGTTTGCGCAAGAGCTGACGCCGTTTCCGGAGTTAGTTTCAGCTTCTGCAGCGATAAGGTTGCACAACAGGGGCATCTAACCTTGATAAGACCATCCAAGACTCCGAGTCGTTGACGACAAGAACTCAATGCGGTACTCCCCACGTCAACACTCGTTAATACCATCGGGCGCTTATCGAGCGATCGGGATGGATCGGGACCCACGCATAAACCCTGTTGTCCCTCCCGTGGACCCTGGCTGGTCCCCAAAGCAGGGTCTGGAATGTCGTACTTTTCCCCTTGCAGATTGGAGCACGGTCCATGACTTGACATTACCTGGATTTCCTGTTTGCAGACTGCCATCAGCACCAATCCGGCTTGCGGGTGCATCAGCACTGCTGCATCGTGGGCTAAATTTATCTCGTCACCACGGGATCATGGATGCGCTGGTGCGCACTCTTGTAGAAAATCCCATATAGGTCTGACGCGCGCGTGGCTGCTAGGTTTCAGTGCTAATGAGCGAAGCACACGACAGAATGACCAAGTTCGACGAGGCAAAAGCATACGCACCACAAGAGGAGGGGACGGGGTTTTTCGACGACGGTCGCGAGATCGAGCTCCTCCACTTTGTGTATTCGCATCCAGACCTGGAGAACATCCGAGGTTCACCGGAGAAGGTGCTCGCGGCCATTGATGAATATGGACGAACAAAGAAATACCTGATGAATGTGGGGGAGGACAAGGGCCGGATCGTCTGCGATCTGATCGCTGAGGTTAAACCAAAGATAATGGTACGTTCCCCAGTAACATCGGTAGAATTTCAGATGCGCTGACGGTTTTCGCAGGTCGAACTCGGAGGCTATGTTGGCTACTCTTGCCTGTTGTTCGGCAACGCCGTCCGGAAAGCGGGCGGCCACCGCTACTACAGCCTGGAGATGAATCCCGAATTTGCAGCGGTGATCATGTCGCTGGTCGATCTCGCCGGTCTCTCGGACATCGTCAAAGTGATTGTCGGCTCCAGCGACGCCTCCGTTGCGCGTCTGCATACCCAGGGCCTGCTCAAACACATCGACCTGATGTTCCTGGATCACTACAAACCGGCGTACACGACGGACTTGAAACTCTGCGAGGAGTTGAAGCTGATCACCCCGGGCTCAGTCCTTGCGGCCGATAACGTCATCAAGCCTGGGAACCCACCGTATCTGGAGTATGTCAGGAGCAGTGTCGAAGAAAAGAGGAAGAAGCTTGGAGAGACAGCGAAGAGTGAGGGCATTCCCGGGGTGACTGTGGATCAGTACAAGAAACGCTACAGTGAGATGAAGTTCAATCAGAGTCCGGGCAATCCGAATCTGGTGTATGAAAGCCAGTTGGTGCATAGCTTTGAGCCCACTGGAGTGCCGGTAAGCCACCATTCACGATTCAACAGCATGGACTAACGCAAGTATAGGATGGAGTCGAGATTAGTAGATGTGTGGGCGAGGAGAAGCAATAGTTGCTGTAGTTCAAATCCGATATTCATGAACCAGAGTAGTTGGGTTCTGCGTATGCATGTGCCTGTCGGATACATTATCCGTAACACTTCATTCCAGCTTCTATACTTCCTGTTGCATCGGTCGCAACCTCGAAAAAAATTGTGGCACATCCAAGAGTCACTATGACGTGATGTGTTGGTAGATAAATCAGTGCCAGTGTACGGTCAAAGTAGCCACTGCAGGTATATGAGCAAAGCCTCGTCCACCACCCAAGCATTGAGTATTTTCCCGCACGCGGCCATCACGCCTGCTCCTTCCCGTCATGGCTATTTTCCACCGCCACGGACCGAAGAACTTCCTCCTCGTTCTCCTCAGCCTTTTCTGTCTCCCAATCTCTGCCACCATCACTCTCGTCTCCCTCCTCTTTACCTATGTCTCCAAAGATGCTGCCACCCAGCCGAGATTATCTCCTACCTCCCACGGCAAAACCATCCTCGTGACGGGGATTTCCATGACCAAAGGGCTGACCATCGCCCGTCTCCTCGCAAAACACACGCCGCACCGCATCATCGCCGCCGACACTGAGCCCATTCCTTTCACATCCCCAGGCCGATATTCCCGATCGATCGCTGAATTCTATCGTCTGACACCGCCGCAGGGCGAGAATCCTAAACCATACGTCGATTCGCTGCTTGACGTCATACGCAGCGAGAGCGTTCAGCTGTGGATCAGCTGCAGCAGCGTCGTGGGCGCAGTCGAAGATGGCGAGGTGATGCGATCCGCGCAGCAGGAGAGGGGGAAGCGCTTTCACGCTGTTCAATTCGACAGGGACGTGGTGGGTAAACTGCACGAGAAGGATGCCTTTGTCGAGTATATTCGAAGTCTCGGGCTGCTAGTTCCGGAGTCTCATCGCTGTACGTCGGTGACGCAGGTCGAGGATATCCTCGCCGCCTCGGCACCACAGGATAATGAGAAAACTCAAGAACAGGGCAAGAGATTCATCTTGAAACCAATTGGGGTGGACGACAAGGCCCGGAGCCAGATGATGACCCTGCTGCCCTTGTCCACTGGGCCCAAATCCACCTCCTCTTACCTATCCACGTTGAATATCTCGCCAGAAAACCCCTACATCCTCCAACAATTTATCAACGGTCCTGAATACTGCACGCATTCCCTGGTCGTCCGCGGGGAAGTCAAGGCCTTTGTGTCTTGTCCGTCCTCCGACCTGCTCATGCACTACGAGCCCCTCCCCCCGAACTCAACCCTCAACACGAAGATGCTCGAATTCACAAAGCGCGTTGCTGAAGACGGCGGAACGGATTTCACCGGCCATTTGAGCTTCGATTTTCTTGTCGAGGGCCAGGGTAAGGACGTGAGATTATACCCGATCGAGTGCAACCCGCGCGCGCATACGGCGGTGGTCCTGTTCCAGGATACGGCTGCGATGGCGGATGCATACCTCTCTTGCTTCGAGTCGGAGCTATCACTGCGTAAGCCACTTGTTGTGCCCAGACAGCCCAGGCATAGTCATTACTGGATCGGACATGATCTCGTCACCCTGCTGATTCTCCCGATTCTTGTGCTACTTTCTGGTCAGGGAAGTTTTGCGGAGGTCAAACGCGGCATTGAGACGTTTTGGTATCATCTTGTGTGCTGGCGAGATGGAAGCTACGCGGTGTGGGATCCGGTGCCGTTTTTCATGCTGTATCATGTGTATTGGCCGAGCCGGTTCTTGCAGTGTCTGGTCACAGGCCAGGAGTGGAGTCGGATCAACGTCAGCACGACGAAGATGTTTGGGTGTTAGCCTGGTGGTGAAGACTATCTTTCCTCTTTCCGGTTTTGCGTCCCTATGAGTTTACAGATGACTCTCCAGCAACATCTTCGTTCGCCTCTGTCGTCTACAGCGTAGACTTTTGGTCAATCTTGGGGTTTTTTATGTCTGTTCAGTCCAACGCCTGCTGTCTCGACCTAGGTACAGTACATGCCAACCACATTCCTGTGCGCATCTACCGTTGAACGAAAGCACAGCATTGCGATGTCTGGAAACTGGTTTCAACATGTGATTCATGCCTCTTCTGCAGCTCTGTCAGATTTGAGTGAGCGATATCCCCAAGGTATATGGTAAAATTACCAAGGTGCTCTTTTCCATTGCCTCTTACGGGGTCCATCTCGAAACCAGCAGAAAGTAACACGATCATTTCAACCTTGACGGGGATCGGATGACGGACCGAAAAATCAAACCTTGGGCAGAGTAGAAATCGAAGCCCTGCACGTGCTCGAGCCATAGGAGGCGCAACCGCCTAGGTGTCGGAGGGTGTCTGTTTGCTCGATTTGCCTGAGTTGTCCTATTGTCCCGTCACGATGATCATCGATCCCTGTCCGCGCTCGACCCACCACCAATCTTCTTGTGCTTGATGCCTCTGTCGACAGGCATCTGCATACTTCTTTATCATCTCTTTTGAATTTCTCTTGTTATCTTATGGGGTAATCTTGACGTGATTTGGATCGGTCTGAGCGCATCCTCCTGTGCGAGACTCATAGTTGGCACCGCGCTATAAGGACCCATCTCCCACCCATCTGGGTCCACCGTGTCCTTCACTTACTCGACACTTTCCCCTCCATCCAAGCCCGGCATATCAGTAAGCATTCGATCCAGGATCTTTCCCTGGATGCCTTGATAGCTGGACTGGTAAAGGTCGAATAGGAGGTATGCCGATTACTGGGGAGTGCTGTACTAAGGGGTCCAAACTGACCGATGCCTTCATATATAGAAGGAAATAGAGAATTCCCCCTGGTTCTTCTCGCAGGCAGACATTTTCGATGACGGCTGGTTGCATCACTGGCCGAGAACGACACTATCTGGCCTTGCCTCGCGACGATCTTCACGATTTCTATGAGACCGTTCAATCGCGCTCTTCAGACCATGGCGATACCCGGCTCGGAACTGCCCGAGGGCGAGCGAGATCACGGACTTTCATTGACATAAATCAGTCCTCGCTACGTATTCAAAAGAACGCAGGGTATGATCCCAGGGACCGGTTGCTATCGCGTCCCCCATCACTCTACATATGCGTGCCCCTTATTTCAGAAGGGAAGTGAGAACAAGGGCGCGGTCCTGAGAGCGGGTTGAGCACGCTCTGTCGGCTAGCCACGATCATCAGAAGCTGGTGAATTAGCGGCGGGGCCAAAAAGAAATTGACCATGCATCGTCCGGGAGTCGAACCCGGGCCGCTTGTTTGGAAGACAAGAATCGTAACCGTTTGACCAACGATGCAACATGAAGTATATTTATGTGTAAGGTACCTCATGCGGTGTGAGCTTGTGGGGGAGTTTGTGGTCAAGGGACG
Source organism: Aspergillus homomorphus CBS 101889 (assembly GCF_003184865.1). Classification (NCBI taxonomy): domain Eukaryota; kingdom Fungi; phylum Ascomycota; class Eurotiomycetes; order Eurotiales; family Aspergillaceae; genus Aspergillus; species Aspergillus homomorphus. Next base: position 1,224 of record NW_020291944.1, on the reverse strand, counting down.
AAGCTTTATTGAGATATGCTGAGGGCTGGAATTGAGCGTTCTCACAAACAAAAGCGAAAGGCTTGATGCCCAGTGCATGCAATTAAGAAGAGCACTGCTTGAAGGAAGTTGCAGATGATTGCATACTGCTTGAAGGCAGTGGATTGTCTCTATGCTGCGAGTAGGATCAGTGCAAGAAAGATGGGACGAACACATGTCGGACTGGCTGTTTCTTGGACATGTCATTCTGCACGCCGGCAAGGGCACGGAGTGTCATCTTTATTTCCCGTGCTGTGCTTGTTGTCGGCTTATACTCGTTGATGTATATCGCTACCGGGTTACAAAGGTATACCCGAACTACATCTGCGCTCCGTGCCATATCCATCCATCGATATATATCTATGCTTATCCGCAGTGTCCAATAGTACGTCAATCAATAAAAGCTCATTCCGATTAAAATTTGAAACGATGGTTGGCGCATAGAGTTCAACCCATATTATGTGATCTGATACCACAAACAACTTTTGCTTGCGATAATATCGGTAATAAGGTTTGGAAAAAGTCATGATTACGATGTAAGATCGATCGGTAACCCTACTTGAGTTATGTAGCCTATTATAAGGACATGATAGCAGTCATGTTTCATCAATTGGCCGGATGGTGTAGTTGGTTATCACGTATCGTTAACACCGATAAGGTCCTGGGATCGAGCCCCAGTCTGGTCATTGTTTTTGCCTTTGTTTTCCTCTTTCTTTTAGCTCGGGTGCTTCGCTTAAGAGCAGCCGATGCCTGCAGCATTTTTCCGTAGTCCAGAAGAGACTTGTCGATGCAGTGTTTGATACAAAGCAAAGATCCGGCGTCACCCACCAGGTGAGATGCGGTTATGGGATGCCCTCCATGTAACCTCGAGCTTATACATTCGCTGAACCGTGGAGAGCTTCAATCGTTAACCTTTTAAGAAGCGGTAGCATGGACTTAAGACGGCCTTGAAGAGTTCCGACAGGCCCACATTTCTGATCTGATATCACTCAGGAATACAGTCAAGCCGCGATTATTGATTCAGCGCGGTCCTTTGGATAACTAGTGGGAGTGGGGTGAGTAGCTTTGTAGCCGAGCAACGCTGGATATAACTTGCTTTGGATGAAATCCCAGCACATACGACCACAGGGTGTGGAAAACAGGGCTTCCCGTCCGCTCAGCCGTACTTAAGCCACACGCCGGGAGGTTAGTAGTTGGGTGGGTGAC